>NC_089765.1:321353-326353 GCF_040412425.1 Macrobrachium rosenbergii
ATACTCCTATCCGGAGACTTTAACTTTCCTTTCGTAGATTGGAAAGAACGAATAGGAGACTGTGGTTGTATTTATACATATAAAAAAGAGAGTAATAGTAGTGCAGAAGATAAGAGGCAATTTGAAAAGCTATTAGATATGCTACTAGAACATAACATTCAGCAAATAAATCACCTGCCAACAAGAAAGGATAATATTTTAGACCTAGTATTTGTGAACGAGGTGAACTATGTTAAAGAAATAATAGTGTATAATACGAGTATTTCAGACCATAATGTCATAGAATTAACAGTCCGTTCCAAAGCACATGAAAACAGAGATAAGCAAGAGACGAAAAAATGGGAAGGATATGGAAAATACAATTTCTATAGTAAGAATATAAATTGGTCAAAAATAAATGAAGAATTAAACAAAGAATGGGAAAACATATTTGTAAGTGATAATATACAGGTAAATACGGATATATTATATAAAATATTAGAGGAAATAGTGGAAAAATATATACCGAAGAAAAAAAGTAAACATCAGTCACGAATACCAAGAGACAGAAGGATCTTGTTCCAGAAAATCAGAAAGTGGAAAAAGGTCTTGCAAAAGAAAAGAATGCATGGAAAGTGATGGAACTAAAAGGTAATATAGAAAATGCAGAACAAAAGATTATACAGTCAAAAGAAAATGAAAAATTGGACCTAGAAGAAAAGACCCTACAAAATATCAGGCAAAACCCTAAAATTTTCTATTCATATGCAAAAAAGATGAATAAAATAAGAGTAGAAATAGGCCCTCTAAGAATTGAAGGGCAATTAACGAATGAAAAAAAAAGAAATATGTGACATATTAGCAGAAAGATATAAGAGTGAATTTACACCTAGAATTGATAATGAAGATAATGATACAGAAATAAGAGATGAAAAATTTAAATATTTATCGGACATAGATATTACAGAAGCTGATATTGTGCAGGCTATTAATGAAATTAAAAATGGATCAGCAGCAGGACCAGAGGGCGTACCTGCCATATTGTTAAAGAAAGTGGTTCATTCAATCGCAGAGCCGCTCGCAATATTATTGAGACAAAGTATAGATACAGGCAAGATTTATGATAAGCATAAATTAGCATATATTACTCCTACTTTCAAAAGTGGTTCAAGACTAGAGGCCAGTAATTATAGGTCTGTGAGTCTGACATCTCATATTTTGAAAGTTTATGAAAGGGTAATAAAAAAAAATATAATGAAACATTTAATGAAAAATAGATTGTTCAGTATAGGACAACACGGTTTTGTACCCGGAAAAAGTACACAAACCCAACTGTTAGGCCACAATGAAAGCATATATAAAAATATGATAAATGAAAAAGATACAGATGTGGTTTACCTAGACTTTGCAAAAGCTTTTGACAAGGTAGACCATAATATATTAGCGAAAAAAATGAGAAAACATATCATTGTGGACAAAGTAGGAAGATGGATAAAAGAATTTTTGCAAAACAGAAAACAGATAGTGATTGCAAATGATGAGAAATCGGATGAAGCTACGGTAATATCCGGTGTGCCACAAGGTACGGTGTTAGCTGCATTGCTGTTTGTGATTATGATTGCAGACATAGACAGTAATGTTAAGGACTCAGTAGTGAGAAGTTTCGCCGATGACACAAGAATAAGTAGAGAAATTACTTGTGATGAAGATAGGAACTCGCTACAAAGAGACCTAAACAAAATATATAAATGGGCAGAGATAAATAGGATGGTATTTAACTCTGATAAATTTGAATCAATAAACTATGGTGATAAAGAAGGAATGCTATATGCATATAAAGGACCTAATAACGAGACAATCACAAATAAGGAAGCAGTTAAAGACCTTGGTGTGATGTTGAAAAGGAATATGTTATGCAATGATCAAATAGCAATATTATTGGCAAAATACAGAGCAAAAATGGGAATATTGTTCCGGCACTTCAAAACAAGAAAAGCCGAGCACATGATTATGCTTTATAAAACGTCCGTATGTAGTCCACTTGAATATTGCAATATAATATGGTACCAACACTACCAAAAGGATATTGCACAAATAGAGAGTGTACAAAGGTCATTTGCAGCTAGAATAGAAGAAGTTAAGGACCTTGACTACTGGGAAAGACTACAATTCTTAAATTTATATAGTCTTGAAAGGAGACATATAGAAGGAATTATCGAAAACATCATGGAGCTAAAAATATCAGAAAGAGCAAGCAGAGGTAGATTAATAGTGCCCAAAACTATACCAGGAAAACTAAGGAAAGCACACAGGACATTAATCCACCACGCACCAGCATCGATAATGCAGCGTCTATTCAATGCGCTACCAGCTCATCTGAGGAACATAACAGGAGTGAGCGTAGATGTGTTTAAGAATAAGCTCGACAAATATCTAAGATGCATCCCAGACCATCCAAGATTGGAAGATGCAAAATATACCGGAAGATGCATTAGCAATTCTCTGGTAGACATCAGAGGTGCCTCACACTGGGGACCTGGGGCAACCCAGAACAAACTGTAAGGTCTGTAAGGTAAGGTAAGTCCTATTTCTCTCTCTCTGTTAGTGCATAGTGTGTGAGTCTCTCTCTCTCTCGAATCTCTCTTGGATCCCTCTCTGGGCAAGTGTGTGGATCGGTCTCTCCCTCCCTCTCTATCTCACAAATTTAGGGCATCTGAATGTTAAACTTTATAGGAAAAGGATCTCTCTCTCTCTCAGCCATCACTCTCTCTCAAGTTTATTCTCTCTTTTCTCAACTCTCATTCATAAGTCAGAGACAACTAAAATATACAAAATTTTACAAATTAAAAACAGACTTAGTAAAATAACAATTACAAAAGTTAAAATAAAAAAGCTAAAGAAGGAGGAGGAAAAGAGGGTAAAGGAGGTTAAAGGAAAAAGTAAAGAAAATTCTAAGAAAAGTCAAGACCTATCTCTAGCAAGCTATAAAAATCAACCAGAAGCATCAACTTATATTTTTGCTTCATTATTAATGGCAGTGTGTCGTTTATTAATAGTTAGAAATCATTTCATAACTGCATGATATTAGTGATGTCGTTGATCAATTAAAATATAGATTTTGATGATTATGAGGACGACTCGGGGGACAGCATCAGATTCAGGCCATAATCCTGCACTGGCTAATATTAAAGGAAAATCACGCGTCGGTGTCACGCTAAACATGAAAGTTAATTTGGAGCTTCTTAAGTCTTGCTGTAATAACGGTGAATTAATGCTTACTTAAATAAAGATCCTGAATTAAATCAGCTTCACCTCGATGATATCTCTCTCTCTCTCTCTCTCTCTCTCTCTCTCTCTGGTAGAACTCTCTCATCCTCTTGACAGTTTATATAATTATGGGAGACATCTTAAACAGAGAGCCAGCCAGGTAGACGGAAACATCTTTATTGAAATTGGGAAGACACAGAGGTCCCTTCTATGTGTTCAGAGTCGTTGTATTCGTTATCAAATGGGTGTGTTTATAAGGAGAATTGAATAATTCAGTGATTATATTGCATAAATACAGACGATGTAAAATGGTTCTTATCCATTATATTAATAGGAAATTTTCATTTTCAGTCATCAGTTTTAATGAAAGAAATGAGTAATGACTGTAATAATTGACTTTCAGGTCTATATTTTGTATCTCTTTTAATCTGGTATACAAATTAAGTAGTTATATCACCAATTGAAGGTGCATAGAAAATCTTATTAACTGAAGGATCTGAGAAATGAAAATAAAAAGATAAATGCACATCATCTTCTTATAGTTTATATCTATCAGGCAAACAAATTAAGGATATCACTTGTATAGTGAAAACTTACTTCTGACTGGCTGCAATCTGAAAAACACTTGATAACTAAATATCCTAGTTTAAACACCAAATTATATATTTTAAATTAAATATTTTTAGATGCTAAGCTCAATGAATCCATTTTAAATTTATTTATGCACTTTCATCTCCTTTCAAGAACACTATTTAATTTTAATGCTGAGTCATATGTCAATAATCCTTGGTGTTTGGATGCCAGCCCCCTCTTCATAAATCAATCAATCATTCCAGCCATTCCATCAGCAATTTGTTTACGTAGAACACTTTTCCAGAATAAGTCGATGTAAAGAGTCGTCACTGTATACTCTAGCTCTCACAAGATATATATTTCTTATTATATAAGTATAAATTTAACATTTTTGTACTTTCTCTCTCTTATCTCTCTATATATATATATATATAAAATATAAATATTATTGTCATACCTAAACCAGTCTTATACATACCATCTGGAATTATTATCAACATTAAAAACAAAAAATGCAAATACATACAGGTTTAAGATTAGAGGCAAGATCCCAAAGAATCAAAAACAAAAAGTAAAAATGCGCAGATGGTTTCTTCGAATTTAAATTTTCTGTTCACGACAACCATGCCACGAAAAGTTTGGCCAATAAATTATGGTCTTTTAGTATAATGCTGTATATCAGCCGCGGCCCAACTTATATAACCACGGCGGTGCTGCCTGTCTATATATAATTGCCAGAGGCACGACTAAATGGCCAATTTAACGTTAAATAAAATAAATCTGGAAGGCAGAGGGCTCAATTAAACAGTACGTTTGATGATTGGAGAGTGGATAATCAACCAAAACCAATTTGCAGCCTTCTAGCCTCAAGCTCTCATTAATTGAGGACGGACAGATTCCGTTGTGACGGACAGACAAAACTGGCACAATAGTTTTCCTTTACAGAAAACTAAAAAAGACTGATATTACAATGGAAAATATTGTGCAATTCCATATTGTTCAAGGAAGCTGAATGATTGTTAAATTCGAGAACAAAAATTAGTGTCATTTAACAAAATAAATATATAAAAGCTACCAGACAAATAAATAAACATGATATATAATCAATAGTTATGCCTGACTAACTATGGCCCATATGCAATTTATACAATTTTTTTCTTTATATTCTTGGTTGGGTGGGG
>NC_089765.1:328853-336353 GCF_040412425.1 Macrobrachium rosenbergii
ATATACACTGTTTGAGATTTATATATATCTATATTGTTTATATATAAATATATAATATATATATTTTGATTTAGCTATGGGTTATATATTTCAAAGTATATATTATAAATATATCTTCATATACGGTTCTATATATATATAAATCATATATATATATAAATAATTATACAATATATAACATACTTATGATATAAGAATATAGCTTATATAATTGAAATATATGTATATTATATATATGTTTATATATACTAAAGATATATATATTGAATAATATATAATAATATATAATAATATATAATAATATATAATAATATATATAATATATAATAATAATATATATATATTTTTCTTGTTTATTTCAATATGGTATAAATATATATATTTATATATAATTATGGATTTTATTATATATATTGTTTCTCACGAGATATATATATATATATATACAACATATAACAACAATAATATATATATATATAATAATAATAATATATAATATATAATATATATCATACATATATATATATATATACATATATATATATATAAATATATATATTTCGTTATATATATATATATTCACACACGTATTTTCAACCTATATGTGATATATATAGATAAAATTAATGATGTTCCTTGTTAATAAAATATCCCATATTATTAATAACACACACATATACATGCTGAATACAGGAACATTATCAAGAATATAAATCACTAATATATATATATGTCGTCTATATATATTATATATATACCACCTCATATATATATATATATACCATATTATAACGACTATATTATATATCATATATAAAAACCACAAAACTGACAGGGGGAAATGATGCATATATATATTATATTATATCTTATATATATATCTTCTATTATATATATATCTATATATATATATATATATATACTATATATATATATATAAATTATATATATATTATTATTATATATACATATACATTATTTTGTTTTTATAGTTTTAGTATTGCAATTTTTAATATATATATTCCTCTTTATCATATATATCAACTTTCAGATATATGAAATATATTCCTATTCTCCTTGCTGGCGATATATATAAACAGTTATAATATATTTGCATATATATATGTATCTATATATTGTAATATATAGATATTTTATCAATGCTATATAATCGTCTGGAGAATATATAGTTTTATCTATATATAAATATATATTATATTATAAGATATATATATATATGCGATATATATATATGTTTATGACATATATATGACAGAATTGTATATTATACTATATATACTACTATATATTATATTATATATATATATATATATATAATAATAATAATATATATATAATATACATATATATAATAATAATATATATATAATTTAATAATATATATATATTTATATCTGTCATCGTCATGATATATCATAATTTGAGTTATATAGTATATATATATATTATATATCTCATATATTTAATATATATATATATATGTTATATGTATATATATATATATATATATTATCATATTATTATTATTATTATTATTATATATATATATTATATATATATTATTACTATAAATATATATATATAAAATATATACATATCTATATCTCGTTATATAAAAATAAAACTTAATTTTATCCGTTATCTTAGTAGTATATATATAACAATACAGGATGTTTATTATTTGTCTTAGATTAACCCAACCTTGAGGCAATAATACGGGTTAAGACTTATGAGCAGCCCGTATATACATATATATTGATATACCACATTATATCGATATATTGAACATACCCAGGTATATGGGGCGGGCGATAAGCGAATGGCCCGTCCCACCAGGGTCAAATGTCGGTCAGGACTTTTGACTTCTGCAGGAACCACCGGCGTCTGGCGGGATAATCGTATTTCCTTTGGGTTATAATGTAAATCGCCAAATAATTGAGGAATCTAATGATAATCATGCCCTTATTCTTACACCTCTGCACTGCAAGGATGAATTCCTCAGCGTTATTTATAGGGACTAAAAATAAATTTCAAACATAAAAAATCTAAAAATTGCTAAAAGAGTTCAGGAAAGATACATTCCTAAATTCTAAATCCTGACGTGTTATTGCCCAAAGAAACGTCCTTATCAATAACCTGAACAATTCGTGATCTCAAGAGTATTCTTAATGGGGAGAGAGAATCATGTGTACCTCGACCCTACAATTATCATTTGGAATATTTACTTCATTCTTGATGGGCAGCTTAAAAGAAGTTTTAAATTACAACCTGACCTTAAACTGAAATTAGGGGAGAACAAATCTACAATGGAATATATCCACATAGATCCTTCTTCTGATGATGGAATCAAACACAGTATATATCTCTTGAAATGTGATTGTCTCACACTGTGGAATATGGAGAGAGACCTTACTTTGCAGACCTTCTGGTTCATTCGGGTTGCCCCAGGTCCCTCAGTGTGAGGCACCTCTGATGTCTACCAGAGAATTGCTAATGCATCTTCCAGTATATTTTGCATCTTCCAATCTTGGATGGTCTGGGATGCATCTTAGGTATTTTTCAAGCTTATTCTTAAACACATCTACGCTCACTCATGTTATGTTCCTCAGATGAGCTGGTAGCGCAGTGCATAGATGCTGCATTATTGATGCTGGTGCGTGGTGGGTTAATGTCCTGCATGCTTTCCTTAGTTTTCCTGGTATAGTTTTGGGCACTATTAATCTACCTCTACTTGCTCTTTCTGATATTTTTAGCTCCATGATGTTTTCAGTAATTCCTTCTATCTGTTTCCATGCCTGGATTATTATGTAGTGTTCTCTTCTTCTTTCAAGACTATATAGATTTAAGAATTGTAGTCTTTCCCAGTAGTCAAGGTCCTTAACTTCGTCTATTCTAGCTGTAAACGACCTTTGTACACTCTCTAGTTGTGCAATATCCTTTTGGTAGTGTGGGTACCATTTTATATTGCAATATTCAAGTGGACTACGTATGTACGTTTTATACAGCATAATCATGTGTTCGGCTTTTCTTGTTTTGAAGTGCCGGAACAATATTCCAACTTTTGCTTTGCATTTTGCCAATGGTATTGCTATTTGATCATTGCATAACATATTCCTATTCAACATCACACCAAGGTCTTTAACTGCTTCCTTATTTGTGATTGTCTCATTATTAGGTCCTTTATGTGCATATAGCATTCCTTCTTTATCACCATAGTTTATTGATTCAAATTTGTCAGAGTTAAATATCATCCTATTTACCTTTGCCCATTTATATATTTTGTTTAGGTCTCTTTGTAGCGAGTTCCTATCTTCATCACAAGTAATTTCTCTACTTATTCTTGTGTCATCGGCGAAACTTCTCACTACTGAGTCCTTAACATTACTGTCTATGTCTGCAATCATAATCACAAACAGCAATGTACCTTGTGGCACACTGGATATTACCGTAGCTTCATACGATTTCTCATCGTTTGCAATCACTATCTGTTTTCTGTTTTGCAAAAATTCTTTTATCCCTCTTCCTACTTTGTCCACAATGTTATGTTTTCTCATTTTTTTTGCTAATATGTTATGGTCTACATTGTGAAAAGCTTTTTCGTTTATCATATTTTTATATATGCTTTCATGGTGGACTAACAGCTGGGTTTGTGTACTTTTTCCGGGTACAAAACCGTGTTGTCCTATATTAAACAATCTATTTTCCATTAAATGTTTCATTATATTTTTTTCATTACCCTTTCATAAACTTTCATAATATGAGAAGTCAGACTCACAGGCCTATAATTACTTGCCTCTAGTCTTGATCCACTTTTGAAAGTGGGGGTAATATATGGTAATTTATGCCCATCATAAATCTTGCCTGTATCTATACTTTGTCTCAATAGTATTGCGAGTGGCTTTGCGATTGCATGAACCACTTTCTTTAACAATATGGCAGGTACGCCGTCTGGTCCTGCTGCTGATCCATTTTTAATTTCATTAATAGCCTGCACAATATCAGCTTCCGTAATATCTATGTCCGATAAACATTCACTATTTTCATCTCTTATTTCTGTATCATTATCTTCATTATCAATTCTAGGTGTAAATTCACTTATATCTTTCTGCTAATATGTTACATATTTCATTTTTTTTCATTTGTTAATCGCCCTTCAGTTCTTAAAGGGCCTATTTCTACTCTGATTTTATTCATCTTTTTTGCATATGAGTACAAAATTTTAGGGTTTTGCTTGATATTTTGTAGGGTCTTTTCTTCTAGGTCCCATTTTTCATTTTCTTTTGACTGTACAATCTTTTATTCTGCATTTTCTATCTTACTTTTTAGTTCCATCTCTTTCCATACATTCTTTTCTTTTGCAAGACCTTTTTACCACTTTCTGATTTTCTGGAACAAGATCCTTCTGTCTCTTGGTATTCGTGACTGATGTTTACTTTTTTTCTTTGGTATATATTTTTCCACTATTTCCTCTAATATTTTATATAATATATCGCTATTTACCTGTTTATTATCACTTACAAATATGTTTTCCCATTCTTTGTTTAATTCTCCATTTATTTTTGACCAATTTATATTCTTGCTATAGAAATTGTATTTTCCACATCCTTCCCATTTTTTCGTCCCTTGCTTATCTCTGTTTTCATGTGCTTTGGAACGGACTGTTAGTTCTATGACATTATGGTCCGAAATACGCGTATTATACACTATTATTTCTTTAACATAATTCACCTCGTTCACAAACACTAGGTCTAGAATATTATCTTTTCTTGTTGGCAGGTGATTTATTTGCTGAATGTTATGTTCTAGTAGCATCTCTAATAGCTTTTCAAATTGCCTCTTATCTTCTGCGCTACTATTACTCTCTTTTTTATATGTACAGATACAACCACAGTCTACTATTCTTTCTTTCCATTCTACGAAAGGAAAGTTAAAGTCTCCGGATAGGAGTATAGTCCAGTCTTTGTGATTTTTACATATATCATCCAATTTGTCAATTATTATGTCAAACTCTTTAGTATTAGGGGGTCTGTTTATTACAATGTTCACTAATTTTTCTTATTCAAATTCTACTGCTATTAATTCACACTCTGTGTTACTATATTTCTCACAGATTTTTCCTTGATTGGGTCTCTCCCATATATCATGGTTCCCCCTTGATTTCTATTTTTCTATCTGATCTATAAGTTTGGAAACCCTTTATCTGGTCATCATTACCACAGAAAGAGAGAGAGAGAGAGAGAGAGAGAGAGAGAGAGAGAGAGAGAGAGAGAGAGAGAGAGATTCCAGAAGAGCAGTTGCTACCTTCAAAAAGAGGGCATCGTGTTTACCCCATATAAAAAAAAATCGGAAAAAAGCACGTTAAAAGAAGAAGAAGAAGAAGAAGAAGAAGAAGAAGAAGAAGAAGAAGAAGAAGAAGAAGAAGAAGAAGAAGAAGAAGAAGAAGATTCAACTAGCCCCTAAAAGCTCCTGTTCTGACTGTGGTGGCAACAGCTTCTTTCCAATGAAAACACTGAGTGCATTCTTCTTTATTTACGTTTTGGTCTCAAAGTACTCTGCGGTCAGAAACGTTTTCTTCTCTGCCGTAATTTGCATGAGTAGCGCATTTTTCTAAGTTGTATAATTGAAATGTTATTCATCTTCATATTACCTACTAAGTTGTTAAATTTTATCCCCGTGTAGGTGCGTTGAATTTTTTTTTTTATGTTAATGTGCTTTTCGAATATATTATCCAGTTAAGTTACATTCCAAATTATTTTCAGATTAGGATATTTGCAGAATTATTTCCCTATTATGCTGCATCCCAACACATATCGCATTCACTTAGATTAAAATCATGAAATCTGTTATGTAGCTGACAGAACCAGATGAAAGGTATATACATCACTTGAAATCTTAAAATGGCAATAATGGCTGTCTTAGGAGTAATACCCTCTTTGTAAATAAACCAAGTGTAAGAATTTGATGGCAAAATAGGAGAAATATCATCAGTTTGTTAGACATGATTGCTGAGGGTAGCAACTCCACTAAAACAAATAAATGGTTGAAAGGAAAGAAATGTATACATAGTAAATATTAGTAAAGTACGGAGATAAGTGTGGCAAAATCATTAGATATATAATAAAGAGAAGTAATGAAGCTGTAGTAGCCTACATTTCACAAAGACAAAAATGTTCAAGTTTTCTCTCGTTTATTGCCCCAACAAAGTAATATGAAATATGAAATACATTTGTTTGATTAACTTTAGAGTGGGGAAAATTTCTGGTACAGAATCTGCACCGACTTTTTCACACTTTTTCAAACGTTATTTTATGGGAACATATCATGGTACCATAAATAAAGGTATGTATTTTTAAGAAGATCTGCTTTTGTCATTGTATCGGGTAAATATATTATCAATATTTGTCCACAGAGAGAGAGAGAGAGAGAGAGAGAGAGAGAGAGAGAGAGAGAGAGAGAGAGAGAGAGAAAAGAATTGTGCAAACGAGATTGAAATTAATTCATTTGATTTCAGGTCCTACTTCCTACTCCTTTTTGTCTCTGTTTCATTAACAGCAATTTCAAGGTTAGAGACCTTTCCGGTTCATGGTAATATTATCTCTTTGCGTCTAACTTACACGTTTTTCCATCTTTTTGCTTTGATCTTACACGTTTCGGGTGCGCCTCTCCATTTCTATAGTAACCCCCCTCTCTCTCTCTCTCTCTCTCTCTCTCTCTCTCTCTCTCTCTCTCTCTCTCTCTCTCTCTCTCTCCACGAATCCTCAGTTTACCCTTTATGCGGAGTGTTTACATAACAAATCAGTGCGTTGATTTGTTTCTGAAAATAAATTGCAGAATGAACCTCTCCCGGGAAGGCTGGAATCCAGGGGTGCGTTCGTTTGTGAATAGACTCGGAAGTGGATTTGTGTTTATGTTAAAGTGAAGAGAGTAATAGCAGATACCACTTATTTATTTACGTGGTTTCTTTGGGAGTGTGTGTGTGTAGGGGGGGGGTTATATGCATACGAACAAATGTATGTTTTGGGAAGATGTGTAGTGCATCATTTAACCATTAATTCTAATAGATTATTTGCTCGAAAGTACTACATTATATTTCGTCTGGTTAATATTATTTTTGTGCATAGAGGTTATAATCTTCCAGAATTTTTTACGAGTAAACTGAAAACTATGAAACTGAGGGTGATCGGTTGTTCATTGCGATACGTGTGAAAAATATTTAAAAAATAATGCTTTTACTACGAGGCAACTGGTCATATTAATGTGCTGTATTATTATTTGGTTTTCCTTTGCTACAGGGTAAGTAGGAAGCTTTCTATCAGTGGAGGGGTAAGGTAAGATAAAGTACCTAACTAAAAGTTTGTGGAGTGTGCATATTTTTTTTTTCTTCACTTCCTTATCACAGACTGTTAATCTCTTGAAAGACCATTCTGGGTATTTATGAGAGTCAAAATGAAGATTTTTTCTTGTCTCGTATGTATGTAT
>NC_089765.1:341353-366353 GCF_040412425.1 Macrobrachium rosenbergii
CATTTTCCAAAAAAAAACCAAACCCGAGAAATAGCGATTTGTCTCGAGGCACTGGAGAAAGAATAATTTTATATCATAGTACAGCTAAAATCATATAGGACCCCCTAAAATCCATTCTTTCTTATGAGAGTAATCATAGAAAACTACTTCGACTCATTTATGCGAGGTCGACCATGAAAATTAGACTTCATACTATTTTTTATTTTTACTTAGCCCAACATACAATTAGATTTATTATACTTATTACAATTATGAATTACAAAGATATTATTATTATTATTACTACTATAAGTTACTAAGACATTTATTAATATTATATATCATTATTACTATTACTAATTTTTATTTTTACTATATGAGCATCGGGCACTTCGCCCAACAGACAATGCTTATTACAAATATGATCTACGAAAATATAATTACAATAATGAGTTTGTAAGACATTTATTATTATTATTATTATTATTATTATTATTATTATTATTATTATTATTATTATTTATTATTACTATTACTAAAGATGCTAAATTCCTCCAGCTTCATAGGGGAGTGTGGGGATGGGGGGCATTGAGGGTATGGGGGTGATGGGTCTCAGAGTGTTGCCATACAAACGAGTGAATTTTTTACAGAGATATATCGTACAATTTCAATGCGTAGTAATGGAAACTTATGACCGTCGTGGTAACTGATGAAGTGGGGAGAGGATAAAGGGGAGTGTGGGGATGGGGGGGGCATTGAGGGATATGGGGGTGATGGGTCTTAGAGTGTTGCCTTACAAATGAGTGAATTTTTTCGGATATTCGGACAATTTCAATGCGTAGTAATGTAAAATTATGAGGGGCGTGACTGTTGACGACCATGGGGGGGGGGTTATACAGACGGGAGACGAATTCCACATGTATTATGATTTACTAAGAGTTATTATTACTATTATGAGTTAGTAACATGGTAAATAACCATCTGAGCATAAAAAAATCGCTTTATTTTCCGATAGCCAGTAATGAGTGTTGGAGGGGGGGGCGGCCGTTGATGTCCATGGGGGCCATTATAGGGGCTGGAGACGAATTCCACATGTACCATGGCATTCTGCTAGGCCAAAGGAACACTTTGCAACAAAAAAAAAAAAGCAAAAATTTTGCAAAAATTACCTCTCAAAAGCGGAGCCTACCCTTACGAAACAGCATTCCACACCACTGGGATATACTCCCGAGTAACGCAAATTAAAAACAAATTCACTCTAATTTCTCTATTTTCCTATTGTAGTGAAATAGATTTCTTATATATACACCCCTGAGTAACGCAATTTTAAAGACAAAACTCTAATTATACATTCCTATTGTAGTGAAATATATAACTTTTTATATATATACATATATATATATATATATATATATATATATATATATATATATATATATATATATATATATATATATATATATATATATATATATATATATATATATATATATATATATATATATATATATATCTTCTTCTTGTTTTACGTGCTTTTTCCCATTTTTGTAATGGGGTACGCATGACGCCTTTTTTGAAGTACTTTGATTTGGCTTTGGGGTAGACCGTAGTGTCGATCGGCTGCCCTGCCTGACATCGCTTAGACCCCGATAGCGCATACATGTACTTTACCAGTTAAATGCTGTCGCAACAGTAAAACTGAAATGATAAAGGCAAAAAGATGAAAAGAGGGTGTGGATAAATTAAATGTAAAGTAATATAAGCTGAAAAAAGAGACGTGAAAATAGAAAACCCTCGAATGGGAAATGGCTTTTGCAAGCTAACAGATGTGCAAACAAAAGTGATTTAAATATAAACGACGAGAGGACACAAATAGATAAAAGGGAATGAAAATCCAAGTTGAAATAAAGAAGAGTTTTGCTTATTATTTAGGAAAGAAAAAAATAAATGTAGAAATATAGAAATAATTCTGTAAAACTGTGAATGACTAAAAGGTAAAATAAAAAATTGATACTGAATAATTTGAATGAAAATGTAAAAACTCATGTACATGAAAGTATGCGAAAGAGAGTGAAGGCAGACTTCCGGAAGGCCTACTTTGATAGATGCAAATAGGAAATAGGGAGAAAAGATTGGAAACTCTAAATTACTGAGACTTCCTTCGGCCATCACTGCACCAAAGAGAACATTTTGACTTAGGCTGCTGCTATCCTTTCCTTGTTCTTGATTTCACTGAGCACTATCACGTTTAAAAAAGAAAAAACTCAACAGACGCCATCATCTTTCTTTAGTTTTTGTAATGGAAATATCACGAGAGATTTAACATCCCACCTGGAAAAAATTATTCTCTCTCTCTCTCTCTCTCTCTCTCTCTCTCTCTCTCTCTCTCTCTCTCTCTCTCTCTCTCTCTCTCTCTCTCTCATTTACTGGTCACATCTAAAGTTCTTGAAACGTTCTAGTGACGAAATAGTACCAAGCTAATATATACACTACTATCTACTGTACTTAATTAAGTGACTTCTAAAATGGTCGCTTTCACCAAGCTTCCTCATTCTATGCGTATTAACTTTCCCTTATTTGAATTTCTTCCGATGTGCAGTGTTATCCGTTCATGGTGTTTTCGGTGTCAAAGATTTTGGCTCTTAAAGAATATCTGAAGTTAGCTACGATTTCAAGAAAACGGAATGAAAAGCTCAGGTAAATGAGACAAAAAGGCTCTAATGATTTGCCAATAATAATTTCGCCTTTTTATAAGGCTGTACGTATCAGTTTCATGCGATGTGTGTTCTTGAACTTTGACGTAGTACTGCTATTAGCGGAATAGAATGGATGGACTGTTTTTTGTATTCCTGAACCGTGAAGATGCCTCTGAGGATTATTATCCATTCTTCGTTTGCTCTCCAATTAGTGCTCCTCCATTTGTTTCAATGTTTATTTTCTTCATTCGACGCTCGTGGAAGTGGATGCTTTTAATATCAATTATTGTCTCGCGCGCAGTATTGTAGATTTTGTTAGTTTTTTCGTATTATTATTACGCTTCGCGAGCTCCGGAACCCGGCCCTGCTGTCTCCCCTACCTTCCCAATCCCCTATCTACCCCGCCCCACCCGGGGCGGGCAAACCGGTTTGCATGGTGTGGGTGGCTGTGTCATGTCTCCACTACTGTCACCCGGGGACGACAAAGAAGATCCACTCGGATTTTTTATTATTATTATTATTATTATTATTATTATTATTATTATTATTATTATTATTATTATTATTCTTTTGAAATAGTACAGGGGAACCTTTCGATAGTACAAGATAAACTTTCCCATTTAACCATTCCAGATTCGGCCGTTTACGCGTGGAAAATCCCGTTCATTCTCTTGTAGTGATATATGAGAGGAATCATTTATTTTTTCATATTACCGAGAAAAGGAGAGCGAAGCCAATCTCCCAGTTTTCAACAAAGTGCATTTGCTTTAAAGTGTTGCCATATGAAACTGATAATCCTGTTGCCATAAGTATTTTAATCATCGGGTACTGGTATTTTAAAAGTAATTAAAAACGGTTCTTTGTTTATGTTTTACGTTATTGTGATTTTAATTCATCCGTCTAAACGATTATTTTTTCGTCATTGTAAATGCTTTAATGAGATATGACGTCACTTAGCATTTCAAATTCGCAATTCGTTGTAAAAGCCAGCGCTTATCTATTCAGCAAGATGGCGCATTGCCGTGGCTGACATACCTGATATTTAATTTAGTTTTTACTTTAATTCACTGAATATTCGTCAATGAATTGGCATTTGCTCTCCTCTGTAATGTAGTTGAAAGAGTAGCAGACCGTCATTACAAAGGGATTCCATTATATAATCTCTTTCTTTCCACCCGCCATAAATCCAGTGTATTTTTGTGTAACTGGTTTCGTGAGATTTATCAAATTGTAAGGGATTAGTCTTGCAGTTTTTTTTAGCCGCTTTTGTATAGATCCTCTGTTGGTTTTTATTTTCTTATATATATATATATATATATATATATATATATATATATATATATATATATATATATATATATATATATATATATATATATATATATATATATATATATATATTTATATGTGTGTGTGTGTGTGTGTGTTCCGTTATGCAAGTATGTGTATGTATATGTATGCATGTTTGAATTTATGTATGATGGGTTACAAACACCCATACGCCTGTCTTCTGATATTTATCAGTAAATACAAAGCAAATAGGCAGTCTCCCTAGGTGCACAGTGCCATCAAATTACTCCTTGGTGAAAAGCGTACAGAATCTGTGCACAAATTTATATATTTGCTGATACTATATTATCGTTCCATGTTTGACGGACTGTCTTTTTCTTTCTAGAAATTAAAAGTAAATTTTTGAAAATCTTATTTCATAGACAAATAATTTCATTAATGGAAGGACGGTAAATGAAAAAGTACGTGTCATCGGCAATGAATTTCATTGACAATGAAGAGAAAATGAAAAGACCTAAGTATAGTCTATAGCTGTTATGTATTGAGAAGTCACAGAATGTGTCTGTTTCTGAGAAACGTGTCCTGCTTTTCATGTCGATTTCGTCGACCTAAAAGCGCAAGGAATACGCGTACAATTGCAGATTTTGTTGTCTTCACGGAGTATGCGCCAAAAATTTGCAATCATTGAAAACGTAACAGAGAAGCCCTGCTACAATTTAAGGTATTCGGTTTTGCAAGAACCCCAGAATTAAATGTCTGGCTTGCGTACGCTTTAGAAGTCAACATTGGAATGGATGGTGGCAGCCGTCATTTTTAGATTTTGGGTTGGATTAATTGATTTTAATTTGCGTTATGTATCAATCGGTAATGGAACCTGGTAATAAATATACAGTTTTGAATGGTAAAGGCTCGCTGTTGTATACTTTTGTGATTTGAACTGAAGAGAACAGCCCCACCCACTCCTGCAGAGAGAGAGAGAGAGAGAGAGGCAGCAGCAAGAAACCCTCCTTTCCCATACTGAGAGGACAGTGTGGAAGTCTGGTTGATTCAGTTGCAGTGCTGTTAGTGCACCTCATGCGGTGCACTGTAGGCATTACTTAAGATTCTTTGAAGAGTGCCTTCGGCCCCTAGCTACAACCCTTTCACATTCCTTTTACTGCACCTCCTTTCGTATTCTCTTTCTAAGATCTTACTTTCCACCCTTTCATAACAATTGATTCATAGTGCAACTGCTTTGAGGTTTTCCTCCTGTTACACCTTTCAAACCTTTTACTAACAATTTCCGTTTCAGAGCGGAGCACCTACAGTACTCCACAGCTTTGTACCATCGATTCATGGTCGAACACAGAACACCGATTCTGCTGTGCAATAAATGCTCTGAAGATTACCACTTCGCGTTCCATCCTGACACCTCCTCCATTCTCTCTTTCTAAACACTGACCCAAATACTCACCCCCCCCCTCAAGCGGAGTTGGAGGAGGAGGAGGAGGAGGAGGAGGAGGAGGAGGAGTGAGCCACGAGGACACAAAAAGGATTTGGCCGAAAAAGATTTGTGTTGAGTGGGGATCAAGTGTCCCCAGGTGGTATGGTCAAGTCGAGAGAATGAAGGTCCAGCAGGCCTGAGAAAGAGTTATATATATATATATATATATATATATATATATATATATATATATATATATATATATATATATATATATATATATATATATGTGTGTGTGTGTGTGTGTGTGTGTGTGTGTGTGTGTGTGAGTATATATGCATATACATATATATATTTTTTATATATACATGTATTTTCTAAGAATTTATCTATCTATTGAATCTGAATGTGTGTGGTTCCCTTCGAAGAGAACTTGCAAGTTCTATAAGGGTGTCCGATTCCAAAACTGAGGGGCTCCAGATCAACTGATACGAGATAAATGACGCGGCCACGGAAGAGAGTTTCCCCTGCCAAGTCTTGCACCAAAACGCTTGAGCTCTTTTGCAACGCCCTTCACACCATTTCACATAAAATCAAAGATCTGTTCTTCACCATTACTTTATATATATGTGCGCGTGCGCATGCGTATGTGTGTGTGGGTGTGAGAGAGAGAGAGAGAATAAGGAAACAATGAACCCTTCTATTGAATCGGGACTCCATTGCAGTGAAAACACACGCAGAGAAAGAAAGGTGAACGACGACATTGTAATGAACGCCACCCGCATCCAGTCCAGATCGTGATGAACTGCAGCCGAAATGAAACGATGCCCTGATGAACCAAACTTTGGCGATTCTGAGGAATAGGTTTGTCGCAGCCGCAGTCCTTCTTTCGAAGTCCCGATATGATCAGGAGCAGCATTTTCCTCCAGCAATAAACATTGGGGATGTCCCGAGTTCTTTGTCTGGACGAAGCAAAAATAATCAGTTCGAAGCGACGGATTCAAATCACAAATTATGGACACGAATCACAAAGTTTTCGGGACAGCCCCAATTCTACACATCATCCGTGTCACATTGAACGCCCAACTAAAACACAAATAACTAGTCAATATACTTTAAAAAAAATTAATATCCTTCCATTGCAATGTGGAACCTAGATCTGTCCAGCTTTCTCCCCCCGAAAGATATAAAGAAAAAAAAAAGGCTCAAAAGGGCTGCGAGCACGATGTGTTCGGTGTCTCTACCACTGATACCACAAAGCAAGCAGTTCGGGCGCCAAGCCCCAGATCCTTCTCAGGACCTTCAGTTCGTCCACAATGAGACTCATCACACCCCAAAAGCTACAATGAAACGGCGAAGCGATGTACAAAGAAAGAAGAAAGATAGAAAGTGGAGGAGGAGGCGGCCAGGAAATGAAAATGTTGGCGGGGAAGGGGTTAAGAATGAGAGGAAACGGGGGGGAGGCCTCATTTTGGGGGAGGGCTGATGGGCACTTTCCCCCTCAAGACACTGATGGACCCACCCAAGACTTGGTTTGCACCCCTAACCTTTGAAATAATAATAATAATAATAATAATAATAATAATAATAATAATAATAATAATAATAATAATAATAATAATAAAAGAAGAGAGAGTGAGAGAACAGAAGAACAGCGCGTGGCTGAACGGATAACATTGCAGAATGTTTCTCAATCATTCTAACCAGTATGAAATGAAAATGTACATTAACACTGAAAAATGAGCATTTAGCTATGTGTTCAGTCATGGATCTCTACAGAAGAGGCGGTGTTCAAGTTTCTGACCAACTTTGTCCCTGGAATCCAGTCAAAGGGGGATTGAAGAAAACGATCAACTGTGCGAGGCTTTATTAGTTCATGGAACGATTGCACGGTTGTTTTTTTCATACCACTAATACAATATCACAGTTGATCCCTGTCATCTGACAGAAAGCCGAATGAGAAAGCTTACAGAGAGAAAAAGAAGAAATAGTGACGCTGTCGAGAAGCCAGAAAGTCAACGCAATCAAAAGTAACTAGAAAATGTTGAGGTTCATATTGCTTCCTACAATGGCTGTTGAATTCCTCACACCAATCATGCATAAGGAACCTTTCTTGCATTCACACAGACATCTGGAAACATTCACTCACACGACACAGACGACAAAAGTGCACAAATGACTTGATACATCATCGCTGGCAATACTACTAACCTGCTTTCTTGGACATTACATTTGTCAGAGCAGAAACTGGAAGCAAACTCGAGGGTTTGAGGAGGCTCCAGTCTTCAATTATATTCAATTCTTTGGCATTACCACACATTTGCATAGGACTGTTCAAGAATACAGGTTACTACAAGGATGTACTTTATCCCCATTTGCATTTTGGAGGCGGTTGCTTTCATCTGCAAATTACATAATTAGGTGACAAAAAGTCCAATATTTGGATGGAAGGGAGAGCACAAACAAGGCACACTGATCTAATACTGTTAGAGTAAAACAAGCAACCTCAGAATCATCCGCCGGAATCAATGACGTCATTGTGTGAACTGGGCTATTAGCACTGCAAGCTTCGTTGCCTGATGAGCTTCATCAAAATTTTACAAAAAGTCAGTCGAACCCGGAATCAACAATACTTCCAGCTGTAAGATGGAAACAACCTCAATGAAACAAGTTAAAAAAACAGCCACTAGAGAGCTTTATAGTTTTAATGTCTGGTGCGGTCCCAACAAAAATAATCCGTCAATCATAGCTAACCGCCTATTCTTGCAGCTGACTGAAGAGTTGACTCAAAATGGAAGGTAAAAAGATCAGTCCAAGTGGACAGATCGAGGTCTCAGTCCGTCATTCAGGTTCCAGGAATTTCAAGAATCTAAAGTAGACACAGAGGGGAATAATATGCTGCCTAAAAATGAAAGGCATGCGCAAGCACGACCAAGCACACTGAACGGAAAAAAACTCCAGAAGCGCAGCAGAATTTTGATTCGCAGGTTCCAGTGTGCATGTGAAAGTCAGTGCACGAGCACGAGTCTGTTCATGAACACACATACTGTAGGTGCGTCCCTTCGCAAAAGGAGCATGGTGGGAGAGGAGGGATCTGGATATGAAACTGACACTTCTTGAAACTCCGCCTCCAACCTCTGACAGGCTTTGCTATAATCTGGCAGGTTTTCTCGAGTCACACATCCGTCGCTTGACAGGTAAGGTATTAACAGTCATGAATTTCTGCTCCACCCTTCAGTCCAGGTCAGGGCAGTCCAAAAACGGTCCATGAGCGCCTTTACCGGAGAAAATCACTTGAGCAGAACTGCCAATGGAAATGTGACTCTAAATTAGAGTCTTCTTCCAATGTGATACCAACTCAATGACGCCGGTGTTAGGACGAAAAAACGTGAAACACTTCCAGTAGAGCTCAAGCGGGAGAGCAGAGCAAGACGAATGAGAGGGAGCAGACCCTCAATCCTCGGGTGAACATTGCTCGCAGTGGAGATGAGTCTCTTCAATCGAGCAGCAGAAATGCAGTCAATCATCTATTGTCGCAGGACGCAGAGACTCACAACAGCATTACTGCTGCTCTGTGAAGTGTCAAAAATACCGTTATAGACTCAAAGGTGGTTGTGAGTGGAAAACGTTAAAAGAAAATTAATGCAATCAGCAGCAAGGTATCAGAGAGAGAGAGAGAGAGAGAGAGAGAGAGAGAGAGAGAGAGAGAGAGAGAGAGAGAGAGAATTTCAGGTAAAAACAAGCCACCGCATGAGCGACATACTCTGACAACCTTTGAACGGACACAGCTGCAGCTGATGGAAAGTGAGGAGGTGAGGTAGGCAACATGACCTCGTCGTGATCATGGGACGCGGGTTCGTTTCCCGCTACCGGACGTCATAACTGCATCAAATTTTTTTGCACTTGGATCCAAAGGCTTTGTAGTGACATGCACACCCAAAAAGCGCGAAGAATTCGAGAAGTTAAGAGGGTACTGTGGCTATTACAATTACACCTCTATGTATATATATATATATATATATATATATATATATATATATATATATATATATATATATATATATATATATATATATATATATATATATATATATATATATATATATATATATTATATATGTTACAAGAACAGAATTAACACTTTTTTGAAAGTGTACGTAATGTAATCCTAACGGTCTTCTTCAGGAAAAAGGCGTGAAAAGGTTCACTCATGATAACACTTGCATCCTTTTTTCTCCCCTCTCTCTCTCTCTCTCTCTCTCTCTCTCTCTCTCTCTCACCGTTTATCGTGTCTCTCTCTCTCTCTCTCATCGTTTTCCGCAGTTCACCCACCCAACCTCACTCATTCTCTCAAAGCAATTAAATGGACTATTTAAAGAAACGCAATAGTTTCTACAAAAATAGGTTTATTATTCAAATAACCCAACAAGAAAAGAATAAAACAAAGCAAAGATTAAAATGCATAATAAATGAATTATCGAGTCAGATAACTAAACTCTGAACTGCAAAGCACTTCTGATTAAAGAAGTCTCACTATGGCTAATAGCCTGAAAATATCCAAAATCACACATACTCCCCAAATCAATAACTAAAGTCATGTCAAAAAAACAGTCTACCACATGTTATTCGAACCAGTCCACAGACATCTGTCGAAAGAATTAAACATGATAGAAAACTCCCAAAAACATATGAAATGCAAAACACAATAATGGAAAGTGTAAAATGCATAGCCAAGATATGGCAAATGTAACATAACAAAATAACAATATAAAAGAGGTATGAATATTCATATTAAATCTCACACCAGTTCAAAAGTTCATAATGATCAGAAAATCATGGTAAAAATCACAAGTTCAATTTCCTCCCATAAAAACAGAGATTTCAAACTCTACCTTATCTGCCGTTTCAAAGCCTGGATCCTCTCCAAAGCTACGTCTAGACAACTGCAGTTCTATCACGTTAATGAACGATCAAACTCACTTTT
The DNA here is from genome assembly GCF_040412425.1 of Macrobrachium rosenbergii. NCBI lineage: Eukaryota > Metazoa > Arthropoda > Malacostraca > Decapoda > Palaemonidae > Macrobrachium > Macrobrachium rosenbergii. The sequence continues at coordinate 351,726 of NC_089765.1, forward strand.
AGGGCAGATTTTGGCATAATCTAGATCAAATTAACGCACGTACTCACGAATATACGTAACACTTCGGAGATCACCTGACTGGCAATATTGCTGAAGAATCAAACTATTTGCTGAATACAAAGATTTTACATCGAGTCTCTCGCCCTAGTTCCATCTGACTCCAAAAATTCTTTCATCACATCTTAAAGCATTGAAGCTATGAAATGCATATATGTGTCCTTTAAGATTGTAGCAGCCATATTTTCTGAAATATATATATATATATATATATATATATATATATATATATATATATATATATATATATATATATATATATATGTGTGTGTGTGTGTGTGTGTGTGTGTGTGTGTGTGTGTGTGTGTGTGTGCGTGTATGTAAATTCTATGAGTGAGTGTTTTCATTAGCCATTACTTACCATTTTTCAGAATTTGATTGTCCCTTGACTGAAAATTGAATGATAAACATTCTTAAAAAATCTAAATAAAAACATAATGCTTACTTTAAAGGTGTTCTGCGTATCCTTGACGGCCATGCAAGCAAAACAGAGGCAAAAACAACAAACATATCAGATCAAATCAAATCAAATGGAAGACGGCAAACACGAAGTTGCCGAGGTCAGCCCCAAATCCGACCAACAACCCATCGAGGTGATGAAACCAAAGATCATTCAGTTTGCTCAAGGACCAAAAAATGCGGACATTTGCAGAGCCATCTCTGCCCTCATCGATTCCCCAAAACCAACACAGTTCTAATCCTTCTTGATTCAGCCTCCATCGTATTTTTGTTGAGAGTGAAAACTCAGAAGAAGAAGAAGAAGAAGAAGAAGAAGAAGAAGAAGAAGAAGAAGAAGAAGAAGAAGAAGAAGAAGAAGAAGAGACTGATTCGCCAATAACTCAGCAGTCTGTTCCTTGACAGGCCTGTAATTGATCTTGCAAGCACCATGCAGTGCCAATGCCTCCCGCAGTTTTTAACATATGTCGATAGCTGACCTAACTGTGCAAATTGTCTTCCTGGTGATCAACCTACCTGTCTTCAGCTGTCCTGGAATGTTACTGAGTCTATCATTTATTCCAAAGGTCAAGAGCTGATACCCATGAGAGCATTCAGCACTGAAAGGGGCACTGAGAGTGGAAAGGTTTGAAAGGTTAAGTGGCAGGAGGAGGAGGAGGAGGAGGAGGAGGAGGAGGAGGAGGAGGAGGAGGAGGAAAGCCTCAAAGCAGTTGAAAAAGAATCATTATGAAACAACTGTCATGAGAGAGGGGATAGCAAGATGGATGGAAAAGAATACGAATGGCGGAGGAGGTACAGTAAAGGGAACGAAAGGGGTTGCAACAGCCAGGGGCCGAAGGAAGGGACGCTGCAAAGAACCTTAAGCAGTGCCTTCTGTGCGTCTGTTGAAGGAGGTGCACTGACGGCACTAAGGGCGCCCCCACCACACCGCACCCCGTACGGGCGTTTGGCCGTCATCTACTGTTCTCTTCTTTAAATCTGCCTCTTTGTTTCCATACTGTAGCACTCTGCTGTACGGAAATAATAATATATGCATTATGACCAACAGATGATGTGCTTTACGGGATAAGAGAAAATACGAATACATCATGACCAAACTCTCTCTCTCTCTCTCTCTCTCTCTCTCTCTCTCTCTCTACCGATGAAATAGGTAGGAATATATGTTGTCTGTGCACAGGTCGCGGCAGTTCCTTCATAGAACTGAAGGGTAAGACCGACGTACCACCATCCATGAAGACTTCAGATTTATCAACAGAAGACGAGGAGATGAGAACTTGAGTAAGGACGGAGGGACGGAGAAATACTCATAGCTTATTTTTGGGTTAGGAAATGCATATTCTGGGAATTGCCATACACATACACACACACACACACACACACATATATATATATATATATATATATATATATATATATATATATATATATATATATATATATATATATATATATATATATATATATATATATATATATATATATATATATATATATATATGTATGTGTATATATATATATATATATATATATATATAATATATATATATATATATATATATATATATATATATATATATATATATATATATATATATATATATATATATATATATATATATATATATATTTTCAGGTTTTACTGTGGTCACCTTCACACCCGACACTAATTTTTCTCAAAGCAGGAAAATTGCAAATATCACCAAAAGTCAGTCCTGGTAGAACAGTATTATTAATTTATATATCATAAACACACCAAGTAAAGTCTCGAAGACAACTTGACCCCGTTTGAAGAAGTCGACCTCGTTTCAGTAATGAGACAGAATGACTGAGAAAGAACGAGTGACCGGGCTCAGCATTCAGTGTAGAATTCAATTCTCTCTCTCTCTCTCTCTCTCTCTCTCTCTCTCTCTCTCTCTCTCTCTCTCTCTCTCTCTCGCTTCGCCAGAAAAAGTGCATGGAAAAGTTTTCCATATTCTTGTACACTCTGATAATTCTACTGCCGTTCTATGCCAAAGAAATCATACTGACAGCGTCTTCGTCTCGTGAGTTCAACGACTCCACGTCCAAGTTCACTCCTAGAAAAAGAAAATAGGAATATAACCACCAACATAGGTATTCATTCCAGTGGCAGTGATCAGTACTACAGTTGATGAAATATAGATATAAAAGTATGGCGGCGACTCTAAGTATATTTTAGAATCATTCGATGTTCATGTTTGAAAAGACTTTCAAAACTTTAAAATAAAAAATAAAATGTTACCTCCAATGTAGTGCATCAGCAATGAATACAGTGAAAAAATGACCCCAAGTAATAGCATTAATTAATGTAGATCAGTTCTGAACAGTTAACACAAATAGCATTAGGTGCCTATGTTGGGGAACAGATGGACACACAAAATTCGGCCGCTGCATCTACTGTATATATACGCCAACACTTTTACGTTCCCGGAAATTCGACCAAAAGTCTACAATCTTTCACGGAAAGATTTGTGGAGGAGGAGGAGGAGGAGGAGGAGGAGAGCATTCCACCAAAACTCATTGGTCAAACAAACAAACAAACGAGAGGTGTCAAATTCTCGAGCTCATTTCGACAGAAGCAAATGAACCTCCTTCTGTGATCAATCATTCCTTACACTGACGCCATAATTCATACCTTTACCTCAGTAGTAGCAATTCGGTGCAGAAAATGCAAGGAAAATATAATAATAATAATAATCATAATAATAATAACTGTGCAAAGTTCCCGCGTCATCCCTCGCAAGTTGCTCCTAAAGGATTGGGGTGGTTGGGGCGGGGGGAGGGGGGGGTGGTGTTGGAAGCCTCAGTGAGGGGTGGTGTTTGTCCACACTGAAGGAGAGGAGGGTTGAGTTGGTGGATTAAGGTGGTGGCACTCATCCCTCCTCCTCCTCCTCCTCCAATCTTTGTAATGTAAAACCTCCATTTATAATAAGACACGATTTATAAAATAATAATAATAATAATAATAATAATAATAATAATAATAATAATAAACTTAGTTGAACAAACGCCACGGTTTTATTAAATGCAGCATTAGGCCTATAAGTGTCTTGGGCTTCTAGCTTCAAATACTGCTATATCCTTGTACAATTGTTATTATTATTATTATTATTATTATTATTATTATTATTATTATTATTATTATTATTATTCAAAAAGACATTTTATATAAAATGTCAATCATAAATAAAAACGTTGCCATCAAAGTTTTTGGTAAGGTTGCAACAGTCGAAAATACTGGACTAGGGCTACCGGCTGCAGAATGTGAGCATAGGCATCACCTTACTTTATCAAAATGGCCCCAAACCTATAGATTATCGCCTGAGAAAAACTCAGACGAATACATCACCAGGAGAGAGAGAGAGAGAGAAACCAGATACAATGTGCCAACAAGCACAGCAGACAAATCTCGACACAACAAAAACACACAAACAAATGAAACTTGACAGCCTCTACATTCTGGTGTCTGTACAGCCACTACTGCCACGAGACAAGCAGCCAATCAACCAACCAATCAATCAATGAGTCCATCAACTTGTCAAAAGGTCTGTCCTTACTTTGTTACTTAATGAAGTCTTTCCCTTAAACACGATAATAGTTATTGTCCTAAGTACAAAAGTAACCACAGTCAGCTGACTGAGTTTAACCGCCCCAAGATTCTCGACCACGTAATAAAGACCAATGTGTCTCCGGTTTCATTCTATTCTCGCCCTTATTCCCTCAGTAGATAAGGACGCTTTCTGATCTTCAGGGTCTATTGGGTTACGCCTTTATGACACCATTAATCTCTCTACGCGCTTACTTATCTCTTTAAATGATTTCATGAGGGGTTTCTTTCTCTCTCTCTCTCTCTCTTTTTCCTTTCTCTCTCTCTCTCTCTGATATCATGAGTCGTATGCTAGAAAACGGAAAATACTAAAGAGAGAGAGAGAGAGAGAGAGAGAGAGAGAGAGAGAGAGAGCTCTGTCTGAACTAGGCCTATGTTCGAAGCACAGTGTATACAAAGCGTCTCCGAAACCTTTGACAAACGAGAATAAAATGATTGAATATATATTTGACGAAGTTGTTTAACATCCAAATTTGATTTAAATAAAATAATTCAATAATTTTCACCATAAATTACGAAATTACTTTTTGATTTCGAATTCGTGGATGAAATGACGAGAAACTATTGATCGTTATTTTTGAAATTATTTGAATGTTGTGCGAGGATTCGAACGCTGGTGACACCTGCTGAGTTTGTGTGAGGTCGGGTTTACCCGTCAATATTTATTTCCAATAATTTATTATTATTATTATTATTATTATTATTATTATTATTATTATTATTATTTATTATTCTTATTCGTAGTGATCATTAATTATCATTCTTAAAGAGAGAGAGAGAGAGAGAGAGAGAGAGAGAGAGAGAGAGAGAGAGAGATAGAGTTTAGGATGGCAGTGTCAAACTGGTCTTTTTACTTTATTCCCTGTAGTATATCCCCAGAGTATATCCCTTGTAGTATATCCCCAGAGCATATCCCTTGCAGTAAATCCCCTAGAGTATATCCCTTGTAGTATATACCCTGTAGGATATCCCTTAGAGTATATCCCTTCTAGTACAGACCCTGTAGTATACCCCTTAGCGTATATCCCTTAGAGTATTTCCCTTGTAATATATCCCTTGTAGTATATGCCTTAGAGTATGTCTTCTATAGTATATCCCTTGTAGTATATCCCCTGTAGTATATCCCTTAGTGTATATCTCGTGTAGTATATCCCTTAGAGTATATCCCATGTAGTATATCCCTTAGAGTATATCACTTGTAGTATATCCCCTAGAGTATATCCCCTAAAGTATATCCCATAGAGTATATCCCCTGTAGTATATCCCCTAGAGTATATCCCCTAAAGTATATCTGCTAGAGTATATCCCCTGTAGTATATCCCTTGTAGTATATCCCCTGTAGTATATCCCCTAGAGTATATCCCCTAAAGTATATCTCCTAGAGTATATCCCCTAAAGTATATCCCCTAGAGTATATCCCCTAAAATATATACCCTAGAGTATATCCCCTGTAGTATATCCCCTGTAGTATATCCCCTGCAGTATATCCCCTAAAGAATATCCCCTAGAGTATATCCCCTGCAGTATATCCCCTAGAGTATATCCCCTAAAGTATATCCCCTACAGTATATCCCTTGTAGCATACCCCTTAGAGTATATCACTTGTAGTATATCCCTTGTAAAAAAAAACGAATTTGAAGCATACATTAACGAAACAGTTCTTTAATCACAAGGGCACATGCACTCTCTCTCTCTCTCTCTCTCTCTCTCTCTCTCTCTCTCTCTCTCACACACACACACACACAAGCAAACTCTAACATTGGAAACTCTTTGAGCAAATAACCTGAAGGCGTCACATCGGGAGTAAATGCTGTACATTCCCCAGAAACGGAGTCTGTTCCGTAAAAGGAAACAGCTGAGGAAGTCAACAGCCAGAAAGGAGAGGCGGAGAGAGAAACCCTTGCAAGCAGTAACAAGCACCATCGGCAGCCGGTGCCTCATATTGCCGGAAGTCGAAGCAAGACCTCTGTTGGTCTGTCAAAGTTCTTCTTCTTCTTCTTCTTTCTTCTTCTTCTTCTTCTTCTTCTTCTTCTTCTTCGCTTAGTTCTGTCAAAGGGAAACGGACAATTCGACGGAAGGATCGCTGCCTAAATGCTGCAGCGGTCTTACCACGCCAAGAAAACCTTCCAGTAACACTAAAATGGCACCAGAAGAAGAAAGAAGCACTTTCCCTACAAGCAATATTAATATACACAATGCAGATCCTTTCACTTTTCTGACTGAAGCGTCGTCGACATCAACCAGAATTTCCGTCTCTTCTTCCCAGAAGGAAATAATAAGTGCCCTGTTGCCAATGCTGAGACCAACTCTCCTTCCACACTGTCTTGAGGGTCCTCTCTCTCTCTCTCTCTCTCTCTCTCTCTCTCTCTCTCTCTCTCTCTCTCTCTCTCCTACACTTTCACGCCCAAGCATTTTGCAGGAAATAGCGTCAAAAATATAACTATAGAAGTAATGGCGTCAAATACCTAAACTACTTGCGCTGTCTTACTTCCAGACCTCGTCCATCCCAGAGTCAATATAAATATAACAGTAATATGTTGACTGTGGTCCGTCCCACTTTGCACACCGCCTATATATACAGATACCAGCGCTCTCCACAGCCACCTCAAGCGGAATCACCTACCTACAGGCACATTTACTGAGGCCCATTCATAACAGGACTCCCTTTCACTGAGGGTAATATCGTCTGCCCAGCTATGTAGTTGGGTGATTCCCTCCCAGGAGGAGGAGGAGGAGGAGGAGGAGGAGGAGAGTACATCCGAGATATTGCACATTCATCTTGCAGTAAATAATGAGTCGGCAGAAAGCAAGAGATGGAATCTGCACGAAGTGTCCACTTGGAATCTTCTGTTAGGAGCGTCATTCCGTGCATACGGGAATGGGCGATCTGCTCATGAGACTGGTATGCTCGCTCGCTCGCTCGCTTCTCTCTTTAGTCTGTACCGCAACGGCTGTGTTCATCGAGATCGTGTTCATTAGATATGCTTGTTATAGTAATTCTGGCCGCAGGGGCACCCAGGGCAGCGTCAGTTGTGCAAATCGAGTTCCTGATGTCCTCTCTACACCCCAGCAGACACTTATGACTTAGTTAGATGGGTTGATTAATTGAATGTATGATTTAGGCTGAAGGCCAAGCTCTGGGACCTATGAGGCCATTCAGCGCTGAAATGGATTTTGACAGTAAAAGTTTGAAAAGTGCAACAGGAGGAAAACCTCAAAGCAGTTGAAGAAGCACTATGACTCAGCTGTTAGGAGAGGGTTGAGGAAAGGAAGTTAGAAGAAAGAGGATGTGAAGGGAGGTACAGTAAAAGGAACGAAAGGGGTTGCAGCATCGAGGAACTGAAGGACTTAGTTGGAAACTTGGTGGCTGTTACAGCCAACAAGCAAATGAATCCAAAGGAAGGTTCTCGATTCTTCAGAAGTGGACATGGCCACCAAAGCTGCACCAGACTCTTCAAAAAAGACATAATAACATATAAGAACAAGTACAGAGCTCATTTCGAGGGAAGTAAGTGCTCGTCTTTTTCCCCTCCATCTCCATGTTTTACCGTATACACACACACACAAATTTATATATATATCTTGTATTTCCACAGTGGTTCCGTGGATGAAGTATACATATAAGAAGTCCTCACGTGAAATGACAAGGACCTGTTACCAAGACTGAACCTCTGTTCCCAAGTCATGCTCAGGGCACTGAACAGTGTTAAGAACACAAGCACAAGAAAACATTATGGGATCACAGACAACAATAAAATACGTCAACAAGCTCTTCAAGTATGTAAACAACATTCTCAAAAAACAAAAACATCCTCAGAGGAAAAACACCTTATTAGGAAAGAAAGAGGGACCATAAATGCGGCGTCATGAATGCCCAAACAGCGGCCTTTCTTGCCCGCAGTTCAGTCTGGGTATACGCTCCACCCTTGCCGCTAAGTGAGCATCTCAGGGGCACATCGGGAATTATATGAAAGCCAGAGAGAGAGAGAGAGAGAGAGAGAGAGAGAGAGAGAGAGAGAGAGAGAGAGATATTATATCACGCATTGCTTGGCAAAATTACTCTCAAAAATAGAAAGAAATAAATGTAAGCCTGAAATGTGGTTTGTCATGTTGATATTGTATAGATTCCCAAGGTATTGTTTCTGGATTGTTACTGCATGTTGCTCAATGATATTGTGTGCAGAATCTTTTGGAAAGTCACCCAAGACACCCCATTCTCTTTTTGCAATTCCAGGAACTGATAAAAACTGTGAATGTTGATACACATCGACTACAATTAGCAAACAGACCATGGGGTATGAAAGCAACAATCCTGACAATCCCGTAAATAAAATTAATGGTGAAGCTGATGGTGAATAACAGAAAATACGTCCAAAATTTTCAAAACACTAATATTGTCACACAGTTGACAAACGTGAATAATCATGGAGAATGTTATGATAATCATAACAGAGTTGTGAATAACTATGAAGAAGGTCATTAATGCAACAAATATTCACTGATGGATGAAAAGGCATTAAATAAACGCTGGATTGTGGCAAAAAAATAGTTTTACTCACCAATGTCTGAGAAATTCTTGTCGTGCTATTTTCTATTTTATTTTGTGCACAGTTGCACCCATTCACAGAAAGAAAGGCGAGGACGTGGCCTGCTTTGCTCTGCTTCTCTGGCGACACAAACCCCGTCGTTACCACAGATGTTGGCAGCCTTCGCGGCACGGGAAGAAGCCACATCCATCTTCTCACTCTGTGCCTCTTGTTCTCGTCCCAGGTAACAGAACAGACATCCGCTCCAGCCAGCCAGCAGCCTTAATGGCGAATGAAACTCCTGTTGCAGTGTTTTAACTAAAACTTCACCGTGGTGACACCATGCGGGCTGACACCCACCCCAAATTGCAGTATTTTTCGTGCAGTGCTCTGTTGTCGAGGCAAGACTCCAGATGTTGCCGGTTAGGGCTGTGTTTATGGGTGCAGTGGGTGGAACAAACGGACAGAAGTTGTGTACATGTGTTCATGGACACTGCGCAGAACAGCCCCTGTTATTTTCCTGGTGGTGGTGTCCTTCAGGTCCTTTACTGTTGCTCCTCCTTCAGACAACTCTTCCTTTGCATCCTGGGTCCTCCTCGTGGGGATTTTTGGATATATGGAAACGAAGGCTGCCTTCTCGATTCTTATCTCGTGCGCTGAAGGGAGCAAAGTAGCTCAGTGTCCACTTTTGCTTTCTTCTGCCTCAGATCGCTCCCCCTCTGGAGGGGTTCCCTGCCAATGCTGTCTCTTCAGGATTATCAGAACAGGCTCATTATCATTCATCTAAGTCACTTGGACACGCAACGGTCATTCTACAGAAATGCACAAACGAAAGACCGTCGAATTCTCAAATGATCTCACCTCTGCCGCATTATATGTAGCATTTCATATGTATTCAGTCAAACAATTTTACCCACAATCATCCAACGAAAGACCGTCGAATTCTCAAAAATCCCCAATCAAACCATCTTGATAGGTAAAAGGTTGCGTAACCACTTGCTCTAAGTGCAGTGTTGCCGGCAACATTCCCAAACCACTGACTTCACACTCGCCTAAATTTTATATTCATTCAACCGGCGGCAAAATCTAACGTAGGTAAAATCTAACGTATTTAAAACAATATATGCCCTCCTTTACTGTCTAAAGATCATTTCCCATAAACATAAGTTAACAGGAAAACCTAAATGTATATCATCGCGTGGATCTCTTGACATGCAATAGCATTAAAGGATAATGGGAATATTATATAGATCTAAAATTAAATGTATTTGCCATATCACTTTTCAAAGATCTTCACTTATCAAGTTAATCACAATAACTTTTTACATTTACTAAAACAATTTTAAATATATTTATGTTAACTTAATTAATGTAAACCTAAAGTTGTCATTCTGTTATCATCTACATTCTGTGTCAATCAAGACGTCGCTCATCGACTTTGCTGCTTCATGATTTGGTGCGTAAACAACCATTCTTTAATGGTTCTTTATTCAGTCCTTGTGATTTAAACATATTCAAATATACAAAAGACAGAGAGCATAGGTAAATGAATCACATAATATAAGAAAATAATATATCTGATCACAATAAACCCCTAAAAAGTGTGTGGGAATTTTTACCACACTTGGTGTGGCAGACCGTAAAATGAAGACGCCACTTCAGCATCTGATCATCTTGTGTATCAAAACTTCCACACCAGAGGCCGCTTTTCTACGTTTGGGCAACACTGCCTTGAGTGCCCTGTGTCAGAAAGATATCAGAATTACCAACCGAACCCCACTTCTCTGCTAGATCTAGGTTGGTTATAATCCATTTTTCACATTCTATCATTACTTCATGTACTTTGATATAATGTTAATATCATACTAAGATAATTAAATATATATATTTTTCCCACTTTGATCGAAGTGTAGCGATTTCCACCTTGATCGCAATAAACGTTTGTAATGTTGGCAAGCTAGTGTTGAGCGAAAATTCCAAATCGTTTCGCCTTGATATTTTGAAGTGATTACCATTATATACATATTTTTGTTTGCGATTTTAGATGTCATAAATTTGATACTTTTACATCATATTTTAACATTATTTTGCCCAATAGATCTTTTAATGCAGCAACAAAAGAGGTAATCGGGAGAAACACGGCAGTTGCCAGTCAGTGAATTCGTGCGAAATTCACTAACTGCAATAAACAAGGAAAAATGTTACTGAAGAGCAATCCATTTTGATAAGAAATATTAAATTATATCGGGGAAGATTCTAGTGTTATAAGAAAGGAAAGATTGCGATAAAATGAGGGGAAAAGATGTTACTGAAGAACATTAAAGTTTGCTGAAGTTAGGGAAAAGATGTAATTGAAAATCGGGTCTGAAGAAGTAAAAAGAAGATGGGATACAGGAAGATTAAAGTTCGATAAGATGTTAATGAAGAAAATTCCAGTGCTGGAATAAGAAGGAAAAAATGTTGACGAAAATTCCTCTCCAATGAAGGAAAACTCAATATTGAAGAGCATCCAGGTTTGATAAGAAACAAGAGTAGTTTTTGAGGAAGACACCAGGTCGATCAGAAGGAAAAGATAGTGCTGAAAAACGTCATGATTTTAGAAGAATAAGGGAAAGGTGTTGAAGAAGATTCTGGTTCGACAAGATGGCAAAGATGTTATTGTGGAAGGTTGCAATTCAATAAAAAAATTTGACTGCTTAGAATAAAGAAAAGAAATTACTGAAGAACATTCTGGATCCATAAGAGGGAAAGATGTTATTCTTGAGGAATCAGTTTCAGTAAGTAAACAAAATACGAAATGCGCCGAAGTTTCTTCGGCGCAGTCGAGTTTTATGTACAGTGTATAATGCTGTATAAAACTCTCAGCTACGGCCCATGAAACTTTCAGCAGGGCCCGGTGGTGGCCTGTGTTGATGGCACCTATAGCGGTGCCATAACTAGCCATCTCAACAGTTTTCTTTTACAGAAAACCAAAAGGGTATTACTGAGACAGGGAAAATGCATTACAGTAGAAAATCCCTTTTCAATGAGAAAAATATATCAAAGAGGCATATTACTTCTCGATAAGATGCTGATGATGTTATTGTGGACTTCACCGAAAACAACGTGTGAGTCTTACCGAAAAATTAGTTTCGATAATGAGAAAAAATATGCAATTGCCGATGATTCTGTTTCAATAAAAAAAAAAAGTATATTAGGAAAGCTTCCGGTTTGTTCTTAGATAACAAGAAAGATACTAATTATGCAGATTCCGCTTCCGACAGCAAAAAAAAAAAAAAAAAAATAATAATAATAATGTCATTGGTAAGATTCAGTTTCAATAAAAGCTATGTTGAAAAGATTCCTTTCAAGTAAGAAAAAACTACTGAGGCAAGTACCTTTTCAATATGAAGGTAAAGAAGTGACTGAGGTTTGTTCAGAGATCCATTACATTTGCCGTCCAGGTGGGACAGAAAATGCTTGAGAGAGCCCATGGCGCATTTGCATAGGAACGGGCAGGGCTTCTTACATTGGAACGATAGATAGATCGACGCATGAGCATGGGAATGTGTATGTGAGTGGAAGTGCCTACGGGTGCGCATACTGTACTTTTAGTAAAGGTGTTTTGTTGATTTTGCAACAGATTTTTTACTATGAATAGTTGTCGTTGTTGTTCTTGCTAAGTGTTTTCTTTTTAGATGCAAATTCTTTACTCAAGAGTGTTTATATGAATTTGCTTGGTTATTTCCAGTTGTATGTTAGTTATTCACAGTCTGTTTTAGCAAGGATGTGGGGATTTTTTTGCGTTATGTGAGAATTTTCATATACGATTATTATCAGATTTAAATTTACATTTCTTGCCTCATTGATATTTATTTACTAACATTATAAATTAGTTCCTTTTATTTTGCACGCATTAATCCTTTTCATTTAGTTCTTCCAGCGTTCTGTAATACCGTTATGTCCTTGCTTCATTGTGAATTCCAAGAGGATCCGTAATAAAGACAAACCTCCAAGCAAAGTACTACTACTAGCGCAAGCTCCTTTTGAACGCGAAAAGGACCCACTTCTGCACACTTTGTTTCAGTCTGTTTACCATGCAGCATCACGTGTCATCGCTGCTTCAACAAAAAAGCCGGCTACCTCCTGTTGCAAGCTGGATTTACCTTTGAAGAAAACATTGAAATTCGTAACAAATCTACACACTTCAACAGGAAGCTACTTTATCCTGTAACCAGATACCAACTGGAAATCTTATATGACTTCTACAACCAGCTGAATTTCTGGAAGCTTCTAGAAAGGTTGGTGGGCCTTATATTGCAGTACATGTGGAAGAACCTCCTTAACCTTTTACAATTTTTCCGATTAAGGCTGGAGTGCATGTTCTGAGAATCTCAAATCCTTCCAATTAAACTGTTATTTTCTCCCGTCGTAAAATTAAATGTCTCTTAAAACAAATAGTCATTATATTTATGCGAGTCATTTTGTGTGTGCCTGCGTTTCTTAGTGGATGGACTTGTCTTTCCCGCGCTGCTGCAGTGTTCTCTTCGTTTCGTATCATCATTGATAGCCGATATGGAATGGGAGTAGGATGAGCTCATTGCTGAGAATGTTTAGCCAGATGAAAGCTGTTTAGTTTCGCTTGACTCTTCTTGAAAGGAGGCCATCGTGATTGCAAAGCTCAAGAAACACATTTAATCTGATAAGGACATTCCTAGAAGTGAGTACATAGCTTTTTCACCTCGTTCTATGTGATCTACTGTCTATATCACTATCCGAATACACATGCATTCCACAAACACACACACACACACACACACACACACACACATATATATATATATATATATATATATATATATATATATATATATATATATATATATATATATATATATATATATATATACTGTGTGTGTGTGTGTGTGTCATCTAAAGCAACTGTGTGTGTGTGTGTGTGTGTGTGTGTGTGTGTGTGTATATCATTAAGCTTTAGGATATAGAGAACAAGTTTTCCCCAACTCTCTAAGTAGTAGCTTGATGTCTTCTTCTCAAAGTGGCTGCAAACTCTTACATGGCACACCCTCTGGAACCAGATGATTCTGTCTTGTGAAATTTGTTACTCTCTGTTTTCGGGACTGCAAAGCTTGTGCAAAATTTTCATTTTGTATTCTTGTTTTTTTATTTAATCTTTTGGCTATACTCACCAGTGTATTGGAGTTGAGCTCCTTCATAGATCTATTGCAGCCCTGAAGAAGGCCATAGGTTAATGTCTGGAGCAGTTTGAATGAATAAACGGAGCAACATGGTAGCTTTATGCTTGCCCCTTCAAGATTTCAGTCTTGAAGTTAAGGATACTGGAAGTAATGGAAGTGTTGCCAGAGTTATAGCTTTGAAATGCATACTGGCACTTGGCGACAAGGAAAGAAAAGTTGTCTGTTAAAAAAAAACTTTTATAAAAAATCAAAATCTCCTTAACGTTAATCAGTCAGCAGCTGAGGTTTCATTCTGTATGTGCTTCTGTTCCCATAACAGTGTTTTAGACTTTAGAAAGTTAGGTCATTTCGGTTCAATGAAATACATGTAACTCGGATGTTTCTCTAGTAAACTTCTACCTCGTCAGTGGGTATATGCTATAAAAATTTCAAACGAACTAGTTTTATTGTAACATATGTACAGAAAATTTGATGAATTCAAAACGAAATCAGTGACTGGCCGAGAGAAGCGATCAGTGAACTGTATCGCTATAACCTACACAAAATTTCTTTCTTTGCCAACAGAAGAATCCCGATTTCCGTAAACACTAACCTAGAGAAACGTCGGAAATCTAAAAGTGTCCGACTAAGTGACCAGGACATTTGCCTTTGGTAACAGCAATAAGGACCGCATGACAGAAGCTCTCTCCAGCAGAACAATGGAGAAATTGAACACTGAGAGACTGTTAACATCTGACAAGACATTTGAAAAGGATCAGAGGCATAAAAA
>NC_089765.1:371353-401353 GCF_040412425.1 Macrobrachium rosenbergii
TTCAGTGACGCTTTGTTGGCGAAGATGCCCCAGGGTGAGATCAGTTCTGATCGTCAAAGGCCAAAAATAAATACACACACACACACACATGCACACACACATAAATATATACACATATACTAAATATATATATATATATATATATATATATATATATATATATATATATATATATATATATATATATATATATGTATACATTTATAATGTGTGTACGTATGTGTGTAATAAGTTATCAAACTGCATGTGACAAATATATATGTAGAAGATAACCATTTGAAAGGTGAAAATTTCAGACCAAGTACCAAGCGCTTTTGCGTATCATGTACATTTCTTGAGGGGTACTTCTTTAGTGTTCGTGATACACGAAGGTGCTTGGTACTTGGTCTTTAATTTTCACCTTTTAAATGGTTATCTACGTATATATTTGTCATGTGCAATTTGGTAACATATTACATACACATATATATACAGTATATATATATATATATATATATATATATATATATATATATATATATATATATATATATATATATTTTATATATATATATATATATATATATATATATATATATATATATTTTGTTTGTATATGTATATATATTATGTATATTTGTATACATACACACATACATACACACGCATACACACACACACACACACATATATATATATATATATATATATATATATATATATATATATATATATATATATATAGCAATTTAGTGCGAGGAGAAGGACACTTCTTTATTCCTTTCTAGGTGCTTTATTTAGCTGCTGACGTTTCAAGACGTTCAGTCCCATTTTCAAAGCTATATAATAAAAGAAACAAATATTAAAAAAAAGAAAAAACAGACTCGGAATAACATAACATAAAATTATAACATAAAAGTATCAGTATATTAAAAAGGAAGAGTGTTTATTTACCAAGCAGTGCTGAAGGCACAGACCGAGTGACAGTCCGGGTCAGGTTCAGGTTCGACGTGAACTCACGAGAGAGGTATCTGAGGTTTTGAGTGATTCTGAATTGCTAGTTTTGGTCGTTGGGGGACAATTTCACTTTGTATAATATCGACTTTGCATTTCTTCTGTTCATTAGATAATTCTATTAGATAATTTAACACCCGTTCTGTAACTCACGCCTCGATGAGAATCAATCTCACTTTTAACAACCTGCGGGTGGAGCCGACATATTTCCCCAGGTTACATCTGGGGCAATTAAATTGGTAAATGACTCCCGAGGTCATCAAAGGAAGAAGACTCTCTTTGTGTTTGAATAAGGACCTAATTGTCAATGGATTAAAAGGTATTAGCTTTAGGTCAATTGCTGGTAAAAAACTGTTTATTATCTGCCGTAATTCTCGATAGAAATTTTCATCATGGATGAGCGGGACGCTTGCATATAGTCGTAATTTAGGTACGGTTGGTATTTCACATTTTGGATGGAAAATATTATTTAGAAATTTGTAGAGATGTTTATGAAGCAGTTTGGATGGAAAGCAGTTGTCAATAAAGTACTGATGGAGGTAAAGGATTTCGTTATGGAAATTGTTCCAGTCGGATGTTATACTGAAAGCCCTGTGGAAGAGGGTAGATAAAGAAATCAGTTTAAAATTATAAAAACAATGACTATAAAAATTAGAACCCAGGCCAGTAAAAGTTTTCTTTCTAAAAACCGTAGTATTAAAATGATCATCATGTCTAAAAACCATTACATCTAGGAAAGGGAGTTTGTTTTCATTTTCGTACTCAGTCGTAAACTTAATATTTGTATGCATATTGTTAGCATATTCGAGAAATATATCAGCTTGATCTTTATTTCTAAACAGCAAAAAAGGTCGTCGACATATCTACTATAGAAAAGAGGATGGTAAGCCAATGGGCATTCATCCAGCATGCGCTCCTCCAGGGAGCACATGAAAATGTTGGCGAAGGTAGGACCAGAGGGCATCCCATCGCCATACCATCGACCTGAATGTAGGCTTTACCATTAAAAACGAAAGCTGTGTCCAGCACAGCAAGCTCCAGCAGTTTTTTTAAAATCCGTGATATTAAAATTGTTAAAAATGGTATCTGGGTTGGTAAAAATCCGGCTTAGAATAATCTCAATTGTTTCTTCAACAGCTACGTTAGTAAAGAGTGATTCGACATCCATACTGACCATAAATAAATCTGAGTCCTGAGGTAAAATCCTTTCTTTAAAATGATCTGAATTCTTACAACTATAGGTGTTGGTGGTTAAGGGTGCTAAAAGTGGGACAAGGAATTTAGCAAGCTTATAATTAGAAACATAGGATGTGAGGATGGGTCTCATTGGTACACATTCTTTGTGAATTTTTGGTAGTCCATACATCACTCCATATGAAGCACCAGTACTATATAAGGAATCATAGGTATTTTCACTAATGATGTTCCGATCCTTCAAACACTTTAAAAACCGGTTTATGCGATCTTCAACTCTAAAAATAGCAGAATATTGAGGGTCACCGGTCTGTTTAAATTTTGTTTCGTCTTCTAAAATACTTTCCATTTTCTGTATATATTGGAGTTTATTTAGAATTACGGTACCTTTTCCCTTATCTGGTTTAGTTATTGTCAGTTCCTCATGTTTACCAAGTTCTTTGAGAATGTTTAGGTCCTTTTTAGAGAAGAACAGGGTCCATCTGGCAGTTAGGTTATTATAAGTTTTCTGGGCTAACCCTTGTATTTGAGTGCGAAATTTAGGCACATCAGTATCGAGGCGGAGATTACGTAGTCTGGTAAATAATGATTCTAGAGGGCTAAAAAACTTATTATATGAAGGTTTAAAACATGGAAGGCCAAAGTCCAAACCTAGTGAGAGTAGGAATTCCTCTCTTTTTGATAGTTTATAATTAGACAGATTAAATACAGTTCTATTGTTTTGAAAAATAGGGATAGAAATACCTAGTTTTCTCAGTTTTCTCTCGTGAGTACGTCGGACGATTGATACATATTCGGCTATACATTTATTGAACAAGAATTTGAAAACAACACGATCAATAATAGACAGATTATCAACAGTATTCGTAAACAGGCTGTTGGCTAGCTCAGTTAGTTTGACAACATTTTTATTCTTATAGTTGATCTCCATATCTAGTACTTTATTGACAACTGCTTTCCATCCAAACTGTTCCATAAACATCTCTACAAATTTCTAAATAATATTTTCCATCCAAAATGTGAAATACCAACCGTACCTAAATTATGACTATATGCAAGCGTCCCGCTCATCCATGATGAAAATTTCTATCGAGAATTACGGCAGATAATAAACAGTTTTTTACCAGCAATTGACCTAAAGCTGATACCTTTTAATCCATTGACAATTAGGTCCTTATTCAAACACAAAGAGAGTCTTCTTCCTTTGATGACCTCGGGAGTCATTTACCAATTTAATTGCCCCAGATGTAACCTGGGGAAATATGTCGGCTCCACCCGCAGGTTGTTAAAAGTGAGATTGGATTCTCATCGAGGCGTGAGTTACAGAACGGGTGTTAAATTATCTAATCCAGAATTCTCTTGCATACGTGAACATGCAAAGAAATGCAAAGTCGATATTAACTACAAAGATTTTAAAATCATAGGCCGAACTCCCAACGACCAACAACTAGCAATTTTAGAATCACTTTTTATTAAACATCTTGTCCCCCAACTATTTTAGTTCAACACTTTACATAAATTTATCTTTTTCTTAACTCATATCTTTTGTTTATTTGTTCTTCCTTATTTTCCTTCAATACTTCTTCTAACTTTTTAGTGGACCAAGCGTCTGCTTTTATTATCTTCACATGATTCCAATGAACTATCTTTTCTTTTAGATCATTCTCATTAATAATTCTAAGCTTATTTAATTTTAACACTTCTAATACTCTATAAGGACCATGAAATTTAGGAGAAACCTTTACATTAGGACCTTCTGGAATATGATTCTGAACATATACTTGAGCACCTACTATAATGTCTGGTTTAGTCGTATTTTTGTCATAGTACTTTGCTCGAAATTTATTGTATTCATTAAGTCTAGTCCTCGTTTGTTTGATCGTTTCATAAGTACGTCTAGTTTTCCATGCAATATAGTCATCATAATTATAGGTTTGTCAGGGTGGTGTTGCATCATCTAGTAAGGTATAAGGTAGTCTCTTTTGATACCCATACAATAAGTAGTGTGGTGATTCTCCTATAGTCTCATTTACAGTATTGTATATAGTAAATTGTACGTCTTCCAAAGCTAAATCCCAGTCTTCTGTATTAAGTTTAACTAAAGTTTTCAGGATATCCTTTATTTTACTATTTGTTCTTTCTACTGCTCCATTTGAACTTGGTTTATATGCTGTTATTTGACATTTATTTATCTTGTAAAATTCACATAATTTTCTTAAAAGTTCACTAGTAAATTCAGCTGCGTTATCAGAAAGAACTTGTGGACATGAATGTCTCGTGATAGTTCTAGATTTAAGAGCGTCTGCTACTGTAATTACATCTCTATTTCTTACTGGTACAATCTCTACGTATCTTGTTAGATAGTCTAGAAAGACTAGTATTTGTTTATTCCCTCTAAAGTGGTAGGGAATGGACCTAAAAAGTCCATTGACATGCATTGGAACGTGTTAAGTTCCGATGGATATTTTTCAAGTGGAGCCTTTGGATTTACGTTACCTTTATTTCTATTACAAACTACACAATTTTGTACAAAGTTCTTGGCATCTTCACTACATTGTGGCAAAAAATAATTTCTGGTTATGGCTCTACTTGTCTTTTTAATTCCTGGATGTCCTGCTAACCTATATGAGTGGGTTAGTTCTAAAACTTCCCTGATTAGTGTTTTTGGGATGCATAGACAAGAATAACCATTCTTCTCTGTTGGTCTTTTATACAATAACTCATTAATTAATACAAAATCAGGTTTTGAAGATTCATCTGTCATTAACTGTCCTATTATCTGTCTGATTTCTGCATCATTTCCTTGTTGTATTTTCACTCTTTCTAAGTCTAAGTCTACTACTTGACAGCTAAAACAAAAGGTATTAGTGGTAATGCATTTCTCTGTTTCTTCTTGGGATCTGGATAATGTATCTGCTAGTGTATTAAATTTCCCTGGGATATATCTGAATTCTGGAGCAAATTCTAACACACTAATGAACCATCTGTTGAACTTCATGTTATTTGTAAAAGTTCTCTTCTTAAACAAATCACAAATGGGTTTGCGATCAGTAAGTACATTGACTTTATGCCCTAGAGTATGTGCCTAAATTTCTTTAATCCCCAGTATAATGCTAAACATTCCCTTTCTCTTGTGCTATAATTTTTCTCTGCTGCATTTAAGACTCTACTGGCATAATATACTGCCCTCATTCTAGTTTTGTCCTTTTGTAGTAATACAGCTCCTAGCCCTGTACTTGAGGCGTCACAGGCTAAATAGAAGTCTTTGGAGAAATCTGGGTAGACTAATACAGGATTCCTTGTCATTTTACTCTTTAGCATTTGGAAGGCTGTCTCTTGCTCTTTATTCCATTCATATTTGACATCCTTCTTTGTTAATTCTGTTAATGGTTTGGCTATTGTAGCAAAACCCTTAATGAAAGGTCTATAGTAACCTACCATTCCTAGAAATCGTCTCAATGCTTTCAAATTTGTAGGGGCTGGATATTCAACTATTGCCTTTATCTTGCCTGCTTGCATGCATATTCCATCTTCACTAATTACACGACCTAAGTATTCCAAAGATTTCATTAAGAACTGGCATTTCTTTAATTTGATTTTTAGTCCTGCTATTCTTAATCTTTCTAGGACTATTTCTAAAGTTTTGAGGTGACTTTCTAAATCTTTACTAAAATTGATAACGTCATCTAGGTAAACTGCAACATTTTCCAGATCTCCTAGAATTTGTAACATTAATCTAACAAAAGTTAAAGGAGCCGAAGTGAGTCCAAATGGCATGACTTCAAATTGTAAGTGTTCTTTATGTGTGCTGAAGGTTGTGCATGGTTTCGACTCTTCGTCTAAAGGTACTTGCCAATATCCACTCAGCAAATCTAAGGATGAAAATATTTTTGCACCTCCTAATTGAGCTAACGTATCTTGAATTACTGGCATTGGCATTCTATCTGGGATGGTGTTGGAATTTAACTTTCTATAATCTATCACAAGTCTCCAATCTCCATCTTTCTTTGGAACAAGTAGCAGTGGAGAATTATATGGAGATTTGGAAGGAATGACTACCCCATCTTTCTTCATTTCTTCTATCAAATTATTAACTATGGGTCTTTGGCTTATTGGTAATCTGTAATTAGGAATAAAGAATGGTTTTGCTCCATCATCTAACAAAATTCTATGTTGTAGGACATTTATCTCCTTCTATAGCTATTACATCTCTGTCTTTTTCTAATACCTGAATTAATCTATTCTTGTCTTCTGGGAAATCTGTTTTATTCATCTCTTTGCTTAATTCAGACCTTTGACCAGTTACAGAGAAAAATGCTTTTTCTTCCAGTGTTAGTAAAGGATTGTTAATAGGTATTCCTTTGCAAAAGACAATGCCTGCATATAGTGTTAGTTTGTTATCTGAGTAGTTTTGGACATAAACTTCACAAGTATCACCCTTCATGTGGACTAAAGAATTATCCATTCTGACAAATTCTGGCAACTCTTCATTTATTAATAGAACGTCTTTAACTTCTATCTCTTCTTTTCCCCTTAAATGTATTTTTGTTAAACACTTTGGATGCAAAATTACTTGTCTGTTTAGTATGAATTGTACTTTATTATCATCAGCAGTGCTTACACAACATATTTCTTCATCTTCATCTTTATGCATATTCACTCTTCTTCAGTTACTGCAAAGTAACAATTTAATAACAATACTTCATTCAGTTCTGCATCTATACTAGTTTCTTCAGTTACTTATTTATATCTGGGTCTTTCTTTCTTCGGAGTATATAATTTCTGGATCATTTATATCTTGTGGGAATTCCTCTTTTCTATTTTTCCATTTTATCTTGATTGTTCTCTTGATGGTAATTTTATGTATGTCTTTCTCGCTTTGTTTAACAACAATTACTTTTTTTGTTTTTCTCATTGACTGATTTTTCCTTCATTATCAACAATCAACCAGGTTCTGTCCTTACTACATTCTATAATGGTCAGGGCAGCAGCAGGTGTTCTGTATTTATCTCTGGTCATATTTATCCGTATGCGACTAAATTCTTGTTCAGGGCTTCGTCATATTCAGAACATTCTGGGGATCACCTTTATTTATTTCTGGGTCACTTCTTTTGTTGGAGGCAGAACGACCGATGGTAATTTCTGGATGTGCACATCTTAGAGCAGAACAGCAGAGAGTTTCTTGAGGACGAGATGGTTTCTGTCTAGTCTGTAATTGTACGTTTCTTGGAAATTCCTCTGTTTGTCGTTGGTGCTGTTTCGAGCTCTCGTCTGGTGATGTTATTTTTCACGAGTTTATCATTTTTATTTAATTTTGATTGTTCTCTTGATGATAAATTTTGCTGCTCTTGTATTTATTGTTATTTTCTGTATGTCTTTTGCTGCTCAAGTGTTTATTGATTTGTAGTTTAAATTAAGTCGTCTTAAGTAGACAAATTGATCAGATTTGATGGGATGAAAATTTTCTTCTTTTTTAATGTAATTTTTGTAAAGCATTTTGTATATATTAAAAATGAACCTGACTTTTATTATCTTGTAATAAATTAATTTTTCGTTTTGTTCTTCCTTCTCATTACAGCACAATTGCAAAGAACCTTCAGTATAATTCCACATTTCTTCATTAATTTCTTCATTAGATTAGAAACAATACTTGTGCGGGAAAAATCTGTCTTCTAGAACTATAAAACTTTCAACAGATTTATGTGACGAAATGTCTATTTCTAAGTTCAGATTTCCTAAACTTTTAATCTGTTTACCCGCTACTCCTTTTATTATTCTGCTTTGACCCTGAATTAGAGTTTCTTTAACGCTTAAGTATTTTGTTAATGTGTGTTTATTAATTATGCTTACAGTACTACCTGAATCCATAAGGACAGTACATAATTTATTCTCTATTGGAACTTTAATGATAGGTAAATCCTTTCTGATTATTTCTTCTTCATCCATGGAAAATACAACTTCTTTACTCTGCAAATATGGATAATGCGGATGAACCTTCACTTCTCCTTTTTGCTAATTCTTCTGTTTTTAATTATCTTCTTGAAGGGACTTTCTTGTGTCTTATGTGTAGGGATAAATTGTCATTGACTTGAAGACTTATTTGATGTTGAGCGATTGCTGCTTAATTCAACTATTTCTTTATTTCCTTCTTGTGTTTTAAACCAGCAATTCTTTGTTAAATGTCCTACTTTCTTACAAATCGTGCAGATTCTAGGTTTTCTGCACTCGTTTGTAAAATGATTTGTATACCCACAGTTTTCACAGGCTGTCTTTGGTCTCGCTCCTTGAGCAGAATAGTTCACTTGGGTTGAATTATTTGTGTTTGAGTGTTGACCATATTTATAAGGTTTGGGAGGACCACTCTTTGTTTGATTATATCTTCCTTTCTGGTTTGGATTCCATTTTCTTTTAGTATTTTGGGCATATTTTCCTTGAAAGGTAGTTGGTCTATTCCCTACTTGTCTGGAATTATCATAGAACTTATTATTCATTTTAAAAGTAGGATTATTATTTCTGCCTTTCCTTTCATTTTGTGCTTCTGTTGTTCCCACAGATTCCTTGGAGGGATCTATCTCTTTCTTTTGTATTTCTTCTCTCATTGTTTTCAGTGTTTGAAGGCTGTCTTTCTTTGGATCTATTTTTATTTTTCTGAAAGCCTTTTTTTCCTCTTCTGCAAGGGCATTATACATTGTTCCAAATTACAAGTAATTCAAAACATGTCTTAGATCAACTAAATCATTAACATTATCACCAAATTGTGTCTTGTCACCTATGGTAATGCCTGTTTTCTTTAAGTCTTCTGTTATTTTATCCATTGCATTCTCAACACTTGCATACAGATTACCTATTGTTTTATATTGTGGGTTAAGGAATCTAGTTATGTTATATAAACTGTCAGTCTTCTTTACTGGTTCCCAGAGTGTGATAAACAAATTTCTTTGAATTCCGCATAGTTATTAAGTTTGCTAAAACTCGTGGAATTCAGAGTTTTGTGAACGTCACCATGTTCTGAACTTACGAGAAGCAAGGCTTCATTTATTTTAGCTCTTTCATCTGTTATTCCCCCTGAAGTTATGCGACTATCTGCATCTGCGAGCCAGTGATTTACTGTATAAGATTCGATTCGACTTTTGTCAGGATTTGAATCGTCCTCCTGCTCACAGAAGCATGTGGCTGTTGTTATTACAGCTGCTTGATTCATATTGCGATATTGGAATGTGCGAGTATTATTAGTATTGTTACTATTATTATTACTGTTAGTATTATTAAAAT
The DNA here is from genome assembly GCF_040412425.1 of Macrobrachium rosenbergii. Taxonomy (NCBI): domain Eukaryota; kingdom Metazoa; phylum Arthropoda; class Malacostraca; order Decapoda; family Palaemonidae; genus Macrobrachium; species Macrobrachium rosenbergii. The sequence continues at coordinate 380,813 of NC_089765.1, forward strand.
TATTAACACTATTTTGGTTCTGGGCAGTTGTGTTATTATTGCTAGTATTTTCTTGCACTAAAGTTGAGTGGGAAATTAGTCTTGGAATTCGGCTACGTCTGAGTGTCGACGGTCTTAAATTGTATGGTGAATGGCTAACTGTGTTCAGTAATTCGTCAAAAACTCTTTGCATTTTACCAAAAAAAAAAAATAATAATTACTCAATTTGAGTACACCATTTCCTGTGTCTATACAAAAAATATTATACTATACACACAGTATCATAAAACAAAAGAAACTGTCAAAATACAACAGTAAAAAAAATTAAATTCTTAAATTGAGTTCAAGTACACAAGTAAAAGAAATCCTTCCAAAGTAATCATTCAGTTACACATAAAAATATCTTATGTGAAACTGGGCATCATATCATCAAAAAAAAATTCATCACAGTGAGTACACAAAACTGTATATAATTACTCAAAATATTTATCACCAACCGAGTGAAAAAAAGAAATAACTATTTCACTATCTAAATTATATACTAAGCAAATAATTATCATAGAGAGAGTAGTAATGGTAATTATGCAAAAAAAAATAAATTAATTCACTAGAGAGAGTTTCCTTAATTTTCAATTTGATAAAGAGATGTTAAATAATCTTCACTCTATATAACTTTAGAAATTCTTCACTTCTTCACACATTTAAAGAGAGAGAACAGTAAATCTCATTTCCTCGATAACTTACAGGTTGTTGTTATTGCTGGATTCTTTCGTAGTCGATAAGTTGTTTTTCAGTTGTTGCCGCCTTCGTTGAAACACACTCTGTGTTTTTTTCTGTTACACTCGTAGCGATAGTTTATTAAACACACTCACTGCTTGTTGCTGCTGTAGATGTTTTTGGCTCACTTTGCTGTCGTTAATCATTCTAAGTGTTTTGCTTCTTTGATGAACCAATACTGTTTATGTTCACTTTTATTTGATGCTCTATTGCAGGATTTTATTTCTTCATGTAAGTTTTGCTTGCCGTCATAAAATCTAAGTTCGTTTTGTAGATTTTCGTTTCACTGTAACTTAAGTAATTGCACTGATATTCTTGTTAATGTCTGTTTGTTTCATCTCGCCTTCTGGATCCCACCACTGCCACCAAATTATGTCGTGCCCGACATATTAATTTCCCTTCTTACCTGCATATTTCTTCTAAGTTGCCGAAACAGCCGTCCACAGCGTCTCTTCCATCGTCGGCCGCTAATGAGTCTGTTATTTCGAAGGAAATTATCTTAAGGTAATGATATCTCTCAGAAAGGCGTAATGGAGACGAGACAGTAGTTTCTTTACTTTAATGATGAAAGTTAACTACAAACTTAAGTACAAATTATGGTTACAGTTATTATCTTGAAATCACTCTTGCTAGACAGTTCAATTAAGTCTGTTTGGGAGCACGAAAGCAAGGGGAAGTTATGTCTTCCCTGGATGGTGGATTGGAACTCGAATGCTGTTCTTCTGGCTTCTGGCTTCTCTGGAACCCCTGGACTTTCTTGTTATCTTTCCAACTCTTCCCTTTCAGTTTCCCATTGGAAGAATTTATCTGTAAGGCCTCCCCTCGAATAGTTGATTGGGAAGGAAAGTGGTGGGTGTTGTTAAAATCTCTCCTTAGAGGATTTGATTGGAAATGATCTTAGGAGGAGGTGTAAAAGACTCCTCCCTAGAATGCTTGATTGGAGGGTGTTGAATAACATCATTTTGTCCAGCCCCAATTCCATGGAATTTCCATGAAAACGCCTCCTATTGAAGGCGGGGTTACAGATATGACTGGCATGTTAGCTTCTGACAAGGTGCTGAGTGATCCTGAGTCAGCTAAATCGCGAGGCCACAGTTTCCAGATTTTATGATCAGTTTTATCCAGATTTTATGATCAGTTTTATGGCCCTGGGTGTGATATACTCGCTCACTGTTTTGAGTTCGTGCATGGCAGTTTACATATTCAGCACTTCTAGTCTTGAAACACATAACAATCCAGGCTTAATTGTTGTTCTCTCTCTCTCTCTCTTCTCTCTCTACTCTCTTTATGCTTTCCCTATCTAAATTTTCTTTGTACCAATATATATAATATATATATATATATATATATATATATATATATATATATATATATATATATATATATATATATATATATATATATATATATATATATATATATATATATATATATATATATATATATATATATATATATATATATATATATATATATATATATATATATATATATATATATATATATATATATATATATATATATATATATATATATATATATATATATATATATATATATATATATATATATATATATATATATCTATATAAATATATATCTCATAGGTCACAGATATTTTATGACTTACAATACACAGTAGATGTTTGATTAATAAGTGTAGCTAAAGGCATTGGGAAGAACCTTGAGAGGATGATTAGCTGGTGTCTGGCACGCATCCTGATTAGTAGAACTATATACGTGTCAGGTGCATCAGATATTCTTGAGACATAAGAACATCCCTGCCTAGCGACAAGACTTTGCGAGTTTGTCTGCCAGAAATGTCCAGGTTCCGGAAAATTTGCTCCTATGTGTGTTTTTTGGGCGGAGTCCCAGGGTTTGAAGGGATTAGTTATCAAACAAATTCATTCAAAGATCAACACTGAATATCAATAGAAGTCTTTGGTAAAGACTCTGTGGTTCGAGACCTGTCGATAAAGAATTGTGAACATTACTGTTTGGAGGTAGGAAACATTTTAGATTTCCAGAATCGTAGATTGTTCTTTTCATTTAACATATATCTCACTTGTGTCACGCATTTTCTACAATGTGAGTACTTTACAAGTAACATAGGGGGAATTTCCATATCTTTATTTTTATGCATTTGTTTAATAAAGGTTTTAATTGACTTCTTCAGATGTTTCGCTGAGGAAAAGGTTAAGACGTACTCATTGGGAATGTACTGGACTTGACATATTTTGACCCATTGTAGGAGAACTAATTAAAGAGACTAATTAGTTGAATATAGTGGACTTTAATATGTTTGACCAATTGGTGAACATTAGTATTCCATTTTATTTCATCTTTTGTTTCTTGCAATCCAGTTACGTTATTGTCAAATAAATTATTTTGGATAACGCTTGTTTTGTTGTAGACCTGAGAGAGAGAGAGAGAGAGAGAGAGAGAGAGAGAGAGAGAGAGAGAGAGAATGTGTATGTGCAGATGTACGTTGCTTGTAGCCTTTTTGATGCGGTCACTATCAAGCTATCAATAGATGGGACTTCTCGACTTTTTAGCAAAAGGTAAACAGTGAGATTTACTCTTGATTGTGTAATACACACACACACACAGCATATATATATATATATATATATATATATATATATATATATATATATATATATATATATATATATATATATATATATATATATATATATTTATTGTAACACCGTTGTTGTTTTGTTACAATAATTATACAGGTTCTTACCACTTTTAAGCAATCAGAACCTCACAGGACATAGCCTTATGTGTGCTTGACCACTCGTGGAACAATCAGTGGAATAAAAATGACTCAGAAAGGGGTAAAAATACTATGAACTCTATATTGAATGTTTATTATAAGACTCAGGATCACTGAAAAGTCTAGTTAAAGGAAGATAACACATTCACTGTACAAAAACACAAAGAAACAAGGTAAATAAAAAAAAGTTGACTAAACTTTTCGTGACCAAAACAAAAGCCTTCAAAGCTGCGTTAATTTAAAAGAAAAATAAAAAGACAAAAAGGTCATGAATGATTAACTGGACATGATTCTGACAATATATATATATATATATATATATATATATATATATATATATATATATATATATATATATATATATATATATATATATATATATATATATATATATATATATATATATATATATAAATTTATCAATGGGAGGCAGACATAAAGACTTGTTAAAAGGGTCAGTTTATTCCCGAAGTTTCATAATGTCTTCATTACATTTTCGGGGCTGTACAAAATAAATAAAAAATTATAAAAAGACTATAAATTTAAATTTAAAAATTAAGATTGCGCAATGGGTTACATACTAAAAAAAATAGATGGAACAATTAAAAAGGACAACTTAAAAAACAAAACAAAATCTCTCTCTCTAAAAAAAAAAAAAAATACAATATAAAAGGTAAGCAAATCTGGACCAGCCTATTCAGCAGCAATGTTAAGACTGAACAGAAAAGGAAAGACTAAGAGAGGTACAGTGTGCCGGCAGAGGTTTGGGACGAGTCGTTTAATCATTAACGATTCCAGAATGGTCAATTCATGGCTGCTAGAAGCTCGCCCTAAAACTGGAAAGTCCTTATTTTCAATGGAAGTTTTACACATTCTAGAATGATTCCTAATATTCGAAAACTCTGGGCTTGCAATTTTACTGCCTGTCCTATAGCTTACTCCACGATGAGAGTCTATGCGTACCTTCAGAAGCCTCCTGGTGGATCCAATATAAGTTCCTAAATTACATTTACGTATATCTGGCTGTGGCCACCGCTGTTTGTTTATATATATATATATATATATATATATATATATATATATATATATATATATATATATATGTGTGTGTGTGTGTGTGTGTGTGTGTGTGTATGTGTGTGTGTGTGTGTGTGTGTTTTGGACAGCAACTATAGAATTTTAAAATTGTCTTTTCAGTATTTTTACTCATTTTTTATTACATTAATTTTTTCCTCCATATCCGAAATTAGGTGTTCCCCGAGAAAACAAGTTAAATCATTTTAAATAAAAATTTTAGCTTTTAAGGAACAAAGATACGACTCTAAAAATATTCAGACCAGATTTGCATATAAATGAACCCTACAACAGAGAAAAATTGTGTATGGTTAAGTGATTCCAGTTTTTTTTATAGATTTCCTCCCTTACAATTATAAAGTTTTGTTTATAACCAGAAGATTACGTAAGTGGGCTGTTAGAATATTTACGTAACGAGCTCTTCCTTCATCGAAATGAGATAACCAACCGTCATTTTCACACTCGCCCTGTTTTCGTTTCAGGTGAGGAGCTCAGATTTTTTTTTTTTTTTTTTTTTTTTTACATCTCTTCTAACCTTTATCATGAATTACATAGTTTTACCTGAAGCGCTAAAGCAGTGATAGGTGGACAGATAGACAGACAGATAGATCGATTGATAAATAGACAGATAGATGTATAATGCAAAAAGGGAAGGTGTACTGAGCGCATCATACAGTTTGGGAGAGTAAGTATCATATTCGGAGAGTTTGGGTCATTACGGCCATGGTCAAGTAATTAATGCTATATAATATACGGGTACTTGTTACTTCCTTAATAAGAAATTATGGCCTGAAAACTTTGTGAAAAATATTTCCATACATTTTTATTCACTTCTCGCCTCATTTTGGTCAGCATTTTGTTCCGAACGTTTATTTTCCTATACTATTGCATTCTCTAAATTTCACTTGCCCAGTCCTTCTCCTAAGTTTTTGTATTCGCCCTAAAGAATAAGCTCTTCTACCTCGAAGATTTTCTTTTTCTTTTGTTGAAATAACCACTCTCCTTTTTGTTCAAATTATTCCTAAGAATTTCAACCTCGAAATATATATATCTCGTTCTTTCTTAATAAAACTTCCAGCCTGTGCAAGCTTTACTTTATTTATCTTCTGCAGCTTGACGGATCTATTACTTATCCATTTAATCTGGGACACTTTAAAAAGCCTTTCTTTCTTGTACTTACAGCAAAGATCAGTAGATCCAAAACTGAACATAATGCAAGTTATCCGTGTAACATTTTTATGTGGTTGAGTTGTTTATTGTCTCTTAATTCATCGAGCAGTTGATCACAGTTTATATTCAGGCATGGCACGTAGTTGGAGTGCTGTTTGGTGTTTTGCATTGCAGTGACAAGACAAGCCTTTTTTTTTTAATGATTACTCCTTAGTGGATGTTAATTTACCGTATTTGTCATTCTATTCCATGCAGGTTAACATGGCATCTGTGCCCACTTTGTGTCTGCTGCAACCTTAGAATATTTTGGGTGCCACGCTACTCTTTGGGACTCGCTACTGATTGACCTTATTCCAGGTAAGTGAAAATCAAAACCTACACTGGTATTTCCAAACAGAGTGCAGGATGACTGATTCTGTCATTTACTTAGAACCCGGTTCATTTTTTATTCAAAATCAAGATGAATAATTATGTGGATAACGCTTCAGTTAGGTCAGATAGTATAATTTAAAGTTGATGGCTTCCATTTCACATGTGGTAAGCAAATATTACATTGGAGAAATATAGGTGATGATAACGTCCTGAGACCAGAAAGTAGTTTTACACACTATTATTCGTAATATATTTATGTGTATTTACGTGTATGTATGTATGTATGTATGTATGTATGTATGTATGTATGTATGTATGTATGTATGTATGTATGTATGTATGTATGTATGTATGTATATCAACGCTATCACTGACTTGGTCAGATAAAGTTCTCGTGATTATAAACTTCGAAAATTAGGTGTCGGGTCTTATTCCTTCTTCTAGTGGTCGACATCAGAGTCGCCGTTAATGGTATCTTTAAATAAGTTGTATTGCGTCTCGTATTTAAAAAAAATCATTTAAGGACTTTTGTTTCTATTTTGTAGCGGCGACATTATTGCTGGCCTTGATTATCATATATTACATTATACAGGTGATACAATTATTGATGTATTTATTTGCTTTTCCCCTATTCAAAATGAAGTAGTGCAACCATGGGGTCGTCCTCCACTTTTTTTAATAAATTTATTATAATTATCTTTCTTTCTGTTGTCATATTCATCTATACACGGTTGTTCTATTTACGCCTAGCTACCGAACAATCTACGATAGAAACATTAGTCTCTTGCAAGCTAACGATCGATGGCCTGTGAGATAATGTGGTGCGGTTGAGTCAATTACCTGTCTTATCGGTGCAAGTGACGAGACAGTTTAACTTTCCTGCCCGAGTGTGGCGTCACACGATAACATACGACGTTATGAGATTTTTTGGTTTTTGTGTTTTTGGCAACGATTATGGTAGAATTATTTCTTTCTTTATTTATACAATTTCGTTGATGATTATTCAATATTATTTTATTAGTTAATATGCTTTTATTTGGATTTGAAATATAGTTTCTACTTTGACTCTTTTGCACAATCGTCTGACGCGAAATTTTTCAGTGTTTCTTCTTTTTTTTTAATATGAATTTTTTACTCGCCATTCTTTTTTTATATTGTTAACCGTATGATTAGTAACCAAAATCGAATAAAAAAAAGCACATTTCCTTGTACTGTATATATCAAAAGAATAAATTACTGTTAGGTGAACGAAAACTTCTGGAACATGTTGGAATTGGTCTGCAGGTGATGCATTCATTGAATTCACTCTAAGGCTAAACTCCTCACGATGGAAACACTTACTAGACCCCAGTTCTTGATTGGGTGGAAATTTGTACTGCTGAACATTTCTTTTATTTTTTTATATGGAACTGTTTGCTTTTTAGTTTTCTGTACAATAAAACTACTGAGGTGGCTTTGTCTGTCCGTCCGCACTTTTTCTGTCCGCCCTCAGATCTTAAAAACCACTGAGACTAGAGGGCTGCAAATTGGTATGTTGCTCATCCACCCTCCAATCATCAATAGTTTTTATTTTAGTTAAGGTTAAAGTTAGCCATGACCGTCCGTCTGACAACACTGAAAGTGTCATGGACCGCGGGTCGTACACCATTATATGCTGTACAGAAAACTGAATTGCTCATTTTTTACTTGTTCTTCGTAGTCAGCAAAGAACGTAACCTGTTAAGCTGGCGAAAGTTAGGATGCTCTCCTCAACGTCTCTTATATCTACAGAAATGATGGAATCCAGATCAAGTTCTAGTTGGACGTCAGTCGCCTTCAGGGAGCATATATTTTTCGGGAAAATTTTCGAATCGGGTGACTGTGTCTTTAGTAAAAAATTATCCGCGGTACCATTCTCCCAAGAATTTCTTCTGGCAAGAATATTTCGTAGCCAGCTCAATAACTATGCCACTGGAATTACTGTGTCTAACTAGTCACTGAGAATATCAGCTTTCAAATGATTTTCAGGTACCTGGGTGCAACACTGCCAGCTACCAGAGGTTTTTCATATCTATTGTTTTTCTCTAAATATTAAAAGGCTACACTGGTACTTTGAAGCACCTGTACAGTTATAAAATTTTTCACTTTTTCTTGCGCAGTATTCAGCGAAGTTTGTATTAATCGGCTTGTTCATTTAGTAGTGCTCTTTTGCTTTTATCATGTGCATTATCCTTCTCGTATAATTTTTTGGGTTAGCATATAGATTTAGGCGCATCTTGAATAATAGTAACATATACTAATAGTAATAAGTCTTAGATTCTGTAATGTGATTAAAACCGTGCAAGGTTCGGAATCCAAATATCATAGTTGACACAATAAACTATTCATTTCAAACAATTCTTACAAAATCCAGGATCATAATCTTAATCGTTAAAGAGAGTATTAATTCTGCATTGCGCCAGAAACGATCCGATTTAAAAAAAAAAATACCTTCTCTGATGCGATTAACTTGTTAATACGATTATAAGAATTAACCCTGGTGATTTCGGAATGAATATGTGCGCGGAATTATGCTTGATTATATTCTACACACTTCATTTCCCATGGGGATAATAGGAGTGAGTATTTTCCTTTTATTTATGGACTTTTCTCAAATCAGTCCGTTGGAGCGTATGATTAACTATCGTTATTCATTACTAAAAATATAAATTTCTTTGCTGTTTATAACCAACGAGAAAGTTGCAGTTAAAATTTTCATTTCGTATTTTTAAGATTTATATTTCCATTAGAATAGAGTAGAAATATGTTTCGGCTAACAATGTTTATGAATATGGAGCAGGCGTTCAGGTACGGAATTATACGATGAAAATCTCTCTCTCTCTCTCTCTCTCTCTCTCTCTCTCTCTCTCTCTCTCTCTCTCTCTCTCTCTCTCTCTCTCTGCTAAGGAAGCGTGGCAACCGGGTATAGTGAGGAGTATAAAGCTACTCGCAGATGACGTTGTCTCTCAGTGGCACCCCTTCTGCATATTCAACGAACGAGGAAAACTATCATAAGTGATATAGGGGACATCTTAATAGAAATTTTAGGTATGCAATTTTTGCATATTCTCCGTTAATACACACACACAAAATACCACTTTGCTAACAAACTAGGCTTCATTATAGATGTAAGCAAGACTTAACGTAAAGACAAACTTTATCATTTGTTTACCTTTACTAGTGAAACTGTTATTCATTCGCGTCATATTCCTTATGCTGCGAAATAAAGATGAAAGAGGCACGTCTCCGTCAACATCTCTAGCTGCAATCTACCTAAAAAAGAAATACCAAGCTGTTTATTTCCATCTAATCACTGACCACCTTTAATAGTGTCAATATTTCTTATCTTGAGGCGTTTTGATATTCTCCGTGTCAGTTATTAAAAAATACTGATAGTTTTAAAATGGAGAAACAAATCCGCAGTTGCGTAACTGTTTAAATACAATCTTAAATCTGTTTGTATTGTTACATAAGTGTGGATTTGTTTCTCCAGCGTGAGTGACGTGAGCTACATATGTAAGGAATTACCTAAACGACCTCAGGAATCGTTACTGTGACTTTTGAGATTTAAAGTTCTTTCTCTGCTAAAAAAAATTTTGATTCAGTGATTTGTTTTGATAATTTTTATTTTGAGAGCTTATTCAAATTACAGTAACAAAGAAAATTATATAACTTTGAGTTATAAGAAGTTGCTTTATACGCACAGCGGAAACAATGGCATAAACTAACCAAGCGGTATAAATCTCGAACCAGAAAATATATCAATAGGGAAAAATAATTCGTAGGGGAAAGCCACAACAAAATAAATTTAGAAGCTTTTAGAATAAAGACATTTTCATATTTCATTTAAGTATTAGACTACATAGGCAGAGCATCAAACACACCAGTCAGCAATCAGACACAAGCACTGCCTGAGAAGGATTCAAGTATTACCCGTCACTCTCAAAGCTTGTATTTTGGACCTCCCGTCCCCTTCACATGATCACGTCCCTGTGACGACGACATCCGCCATTTTTTAAAGTTGTTTCTTTTTTTGTGTGTGTTGGAGAGTGTTGGGAGTTAGAGTGGGAGTGGAGATAAAGCCATGTCCACACTAGCGGGCACTGCCCGACGGGCAAACACTGTTCCCATAACCCGTTCCACTATACTGACCGACCGAGTATGGAGCCAGAACAATGCGATTGTCTGGTAACGCTGCTTCAGAAGTGAGAGAAAATATAAACAGCTGGAAGTGCCCGTCGGGCATGCTCGCTAGTGTGGACAGGCCATAACCAATCCAAGTACTAAGTAGGACTGAGGGTATATGAAGAGGATAGGGAGCTCGTTTCTGCCATTAGTATTGGCAGCCATAAAGTTCTCAAACTACACAAATCTTAATCTAGCGCTTATTTACGAAGGAGTTGGAATTTAATTCCTCGCAGCTAATGGACTTTCGGTGCTTCACTGATTCTTGGTATTTCGTCCAATTCCTTTTTGTTTGAGAGCTTAATTAAATCTCTTTCCTTTGGTTTAAGCAGCAGCCTGTGCCCGTAGACTACGCTTTGTTACTGATAATTTAGCCTCTCATTCTTCCGTTTGAGTGCGCACCTTATTCAAGGTTTGTGAACAGTGCTCAGGATTTGTATCACATATATTTAAGCAGATTGTTTTATAATATTCCGTAAATCTAAACTTGAATTAATGCACTGGACTGCTTTCGTGTTTACAGTACTTCTTCCACATGCCCTCCTTCATAGTTTCAATTATGTCTGAAAGAAAAAGTTATTATCAGAAACACAATACATCCCGATAGTCACGCTTCTCCCGTCTTCATTATATGCCTTCAACATATTTATATGGCAAAGCTGAAAGGTTTCTTCTCCTTCACTTACTACTACTTTGTTTCACGGTCTCGAAAATGAAGCAGTGTTTCTGAATGGAAGCAATAAAATATCATCACTGCTACCTCTGTCTTTCAATAAAAGTATTTCATTGTCAATACTGGCTCAGCAAATTTCAAGTTTTCTCGTTACTTATTCAAATAACATACTCCAATAAATTATCAGGCGCCCTCACCACACCCGTCACCACGCACACACGACCAAAATAGCGCAAAGCCGAAAGGCGAAAATCCTAAAAGAATATTCGGCACCGAGCCGAAATGCAACAGTAAGGCTTATCCCCATTCGAACTATTAATCAAACAAGTATCATAGATTTATGGTTTACGGAATTTTCATTTTCGATGACATGGAGAAAGAGGTTACAGTTTATAGCTCAATCTCAGTTATTTGTCTTTTAGCATTTACTATCAAAATATTCACAAACTGATTGAATTATTTAGCATTCAAACCCGGTGAAAAGCTCTATTACATATTCATATTTAGCATTCTTTATAGACGCATGAATGCTCGATAGCATATCTTGCTTCCATGATAAAAATAGCATTCATTTTCACTGTTTAAAGTTCTGGTGTCCACAACACAATGGTCACCCGAAAGGTTCAGAAACCACAAGGCGCTTGGAATACGATTAAGCTTGCTCGATCTGACATCGTCGCAATTATCGATCACGCCATTATTTCAAAACGCCATCTTGGGCCAATACACCAGAACTTTTGACCGAAGTTTGATGAACAAATGACCACAAATCACCTGCGCGTCATCGCAATTAACCATTCTCGTAAACAGAAACCATTATTGCCTTCAGCAGATCAAGGCCAGTTACCATAGTCTGCTTCACCTATATACAAAATATTCTTAATAATCTTAAACTTGGGAGTAGTCAGATCAGGCACTCACCCGACTTCTAGAGATCTCTAGTCCTTTTTCGAGCCTGGTCAAGTTTCAACAGTCTGTTAGTTTGAGCTTCTTCATAGTCACAGATCTAAACTGGTTTTCAAATGTGTTGACTTCGGGGCAGTCAACAATTTAAAGATACTGTGAGCCATGATCGGGATTTGTCAATACTGACAGGCTTAAGGCAACGTCAGGCTTATGACACATCAACATCTTAACAGGAAACTTGTCAAGATGGTCAATTTTACTGAAAGGACAGATCGCTGTGTTTGCCACAGGGTAAAGATCACGTGACCACAGCAACACAGTCTAGAAATCAGTGGTACGTTCATATCAGCAAAATTCACGCCGACAATTTAACGAGCACTACAAATACTGTCAGCAGCCGTATTGGTCGTGTCTCGTGATGGGTTCTTCTCTCTTTTTCCACATCAACACTTTCGTATTTTCTACTTTTACGTGTCTTCTACAAAGAAATGTTATGATTATACCATACAACCTCTGCCAGTATTACGTTATTAGCATTACTCTGATAGTTATTACCCCGATGGTTACTCCTGATGGTTACTTCATAATTGCCTTCTATTAAATCCTTCTTACTCAATGTTATTATTATTTATTAAATTATTATTCCTGCCTGTTCCAATTAACTAGGACTTCGACATTTGTTGTCATTATTCCTTCTAACGTTTACGATGATACCAAGCGATGCTACTTTCTCGATGTGGTATCGCTTACAGATGGACCTGGCTTGGCACACACTTTTCCATCAACATTCACTCTTTACTATCAAAACGGGACTTCAAGCCAACATCAGCACAGTTGTTTAGACCTGTAAACTTAAACGTTTGCTCCCACATTTGTGTTTCAGTGCTCATAGGCTTCAGGAACATAGGCCTTACACAATGGCCTTCACACTGAGCACTCGACGAGATCTCCGTGCGCCAGCATGCCAGTTCTTCCATTTTCATGTCCGTCATCTAAGTCACCTGCCCGCCGTTGGTTCTTCTCGAAAGACACGTACCAGTCAATATTGCTTCCGTGTTCGAGCAAGTACAAATTTTGAGATCGCGCCAGTTCAGTCAGCAGGTGCCAGAATTAGCCTGCAGTTAAAGACCGCACTCACGGCAATTACGCCGCCCTCCTCCTTCCTCGCCTCAAACTTCTTTCATTTTCCAGCGTTCTGCCTGGTCCAAATTTCTCACGATATCACACTGGCCTTCATCTTCTTCACCCTCAGCCATCATTTCACAGTACAAACATAAATCCCGTAGTACAACACACCCTTTTCTGCGATCGAATTACACCACCAAAATATTGTTGCTCGTCATTCTCACCGTCCGCAGCTTTCTCCACCTGGGGATCATTCACAGCAATACAGCTGAAAACGCTGGTGAGGTGAAAATATGCTGCCAAAATTACAGACACACAAAGTAATACATAGAACGAAATCTCAGCCAAAACGTTGCCACTTGTGACAGCTACAATCATCACACTATGTTCAACATCAACAGTAGTCACTGTCACACATAAATTGACAATTGGTGGACAGATCTGCCTAGCTGTGTAAAATACTGGGCAAGAAATGTTAAAATTCATTTACACACAGGTCAGAAGGTTACCTGAATCTTTCAGATAAGCAAAATATTATGAATATCACCAGTATTATTGCTCACTTTACTTCACTAATTCATAGAGTGTCAATCATTTCAACACAATGGACAGCGTTAGTCATCCTCAACGGTCACCTAATATTCCTCAACAACTTTTACTATAGTTTTTCGTGGCTCCTTCGAAAGATTACCACGTTCGAGATAATCACGCGTCGGGTATTAGGTTCAAAACAGTGCCGTGATCTCAACGTTAAGTCGTTCATATTTTATACAAGGTTATAATACCCTGGCCGTAGACAGTGCATCCCCTTGGCTTTACCAATGTAGAATTATCCGGAAGATAGTCCTGCCGCAGAGGTACGGGATCCACTATACATTGGCGGGCGTAGCAGATCTCGTGAACAAGTTAAAACAGCAGTCCAAAAGCCGTCAATGCTCACCAACTCCTACTTCGTAGGATAACATAAGACGTGGGGAGGGGAATGGAATGCTGTAGGCGTTCACACTCACCAGTACCATATGAGGACGGTCCGGTATTAGTAAAATTATAGTGAGGAATCACGGGAGAATTGTTAACAAAACAAAAACACTTGGTGTTTACTCAAAATATCCAGACTCATACTAATACCTGTTAAAAATAACTGAAGTTATAATAGCATCAGTAGCAGAAGGAATATAATAAACAAGTGTCAGTAACAATCAAGACAGTTCATTCAGCTTGAGTTGTTTCTAATGGGGTTCTGTGAAGGGAAACAATGCCAGCTAGCAGTTAATAAAATCTCAGAGCCACAAAGGTAAGCAGCAATAGTACCTAGTACACCACAAATGAGTAGACACTCAGTTGAGCAACACAGATATTGGTCGTATTCAGAAATTGTTGGTAGTAAGAGATCAGGTGAAACAGATCAAATAGCAGTGCGGGGAAGGAGTTCACGAGACCAAACAGCATACCAGCATCGTGAATGCTATGGTTGGAGGTTTTTGGGTCATAAGGCATGCCGACAACTTCCAGGAGGAGTTATGCAGGCAGCATGATACAGGGAAAAGGTCCATATGTGGAACCATGGTGCATACTCTTCAAGCTGGAGCAGCTGGGAGATCCAGTTATTTCAGAGTGAAGAGGTAAGAGCAGCGCTGCTCATTGGCTCATCATGTGAATTACCGACAGGAGATGATTTTAGTTGTAAAGCAACCATCGTTGCCGAAAGGTGCACACTTAGGAATTGTTAAACATTTGTTTCGTTCTACTAAAGTGACAGATAACCATTGAGATTAAACCCATGGTAGATTTGGAGAGTTTCACCATTTTCCTAAAGCCGTGATCACTAGAGCAGCGAAGACGACCATCCTCGTAAGCGAAGACCGACAGTGATCAAGTGAAAGGACATTGAGCTAGAAGAAAGCTGTTCCAGGAAATGATGTTTCATGCCGATCATGCTATGCTTCAGCGAAAGCCGTCGTCCTTTAGTGTTTCTGAGTAGTGGCCAGCCCCGGGATATCAGTGAAAGGTTCAGTAAGCCGAGTTAGTTATGATAGCCGAGAGCTCAACCCCGTCAGAGTATAGCTACCGGAATCGCAGCAGCGACGCATCACAGTCGAGCTGTTTTTCAGAGTTGGGCCGATCACAGCAGATGAACTTCCTCTACTGTTATTAATTCGAAGGAAGATTTGTCATTGGAAGACAGACCTGCAGATACAGATGCAGGCGAATATCAAATTGATCTCTGTCCATTGGGGAAGCAGCAAAAGAGTAGCTCTCATGAGTCTGGAGTCACATGGGAATCAGGAAGACTGTGAGACATGAAGCTGGCTTCCACACAAAGAGTTAGCGTGGCTTGTCGGGAGTAAATATACCTGCCAGACATGCTGAAAGCCAAATGTCCATTCAAAGTCTCTCACACTCATAGAGTTAGAGAGTGAACCTTAGCAAGGTGATTATAGATAAGGGTTGGACACGTCGTTATCTGTTAGGCTGGTCATGAATTAAGTTAACATTGATAAACCCACAAGATACCTGAGGCTCCCGTGCCAGAACATATCTGCCAAGATAGTTGCGAGAAACTGGAGTTCTTCAAAGCTTAGACAGCCAGAAATTGCACAAAAGTATATAGTCCTGTTTACTTCCAAATCAGCCAGATGATGAACATGCTGGGAAAGGAACAACAGTTATCCATGGCATATCACCTGCATTTGAGCCTTTGTAAAGGTTTCTTGACAGACATTGAAAAAGTAAAGTCAAAGCAAGACCGGGATGCTATGTAATAATGACGTTATTTGAATAGAATGCCATCACGAAGGTACGTTTTTCGCTCACCCAACGAGCCGATTTCAGGATCGCCGAAATTTCGTAGGAAATCGGGAAAGAAAATCTGGTTCGCGAGAGCATGTTAAAGAATCCGAGGAAAGATTGGAGAGATTGTGTTCCTTCTTTAGAAAATTCGAAACTGAGTCAATGAAAAAGGAAAGATAAGCGATATAGCGTTGGTCAACAGGTGTTAGCAGCCAGCTCGTCACAGATTTCTCTTCCATCAAGTTGAAGGTTCACAAGATAATTGAGAAAAGAGTGACAGTCTTTATGACCGAAACACCAGAAAGACATGAATATTGGTGCGAGCACGATGCAAGTCCAAAATGGAAATTGCAAGTCAATAACCAGACAACTTTCAACTGAGCAGAATATTTATTCTGATGGATAGCGATTCGGGAAGCCGAGTGCTATTTGGGTCAGTTCCTTCACTCTGGGAAAATTCTGAGGATAAATCGAAATATCTGAGTGTTACAAGTTGGTGTGAAGTGCGAAGCATTAAAAAAGTTTCACAGACGAGTTGCAGACGCGCCTAGTGTAGCCGATTCGATTGTTCAAACAGAAAAGCTTGACTCGGTCACAAACACGAGCGTTTTGAAGAAAGAAGCTGAATATCTGTTATGCATGGACAGCAGAACTCAGTTCGTTACCAGTTTTATGTGTTAAAGAAATCGACGGTTGCTTAGATGCGTACGATTATGAAAACTGAAGTCTTCCATATCAGTGTGGCCGACGGCTCTCTCGCCTATAGATCAGTTACTGATGACGCTGGGCAAGTTGCGCTTGTCTCTGAAGATAGTATTCTTGTTGAAGGAGGTCGTCGTCTCGCCTTTAGACGAGAATGCAGTGGTTGCCGTCGCTTTCAGCCACTCTTTGACCGTATCAAGCAGCACAGCCCCAACATTTGGAACAAATGTTAGATCCAAAATAGAGTAGGTAGAGACCGATACGACATTAAACATTTACTTACAATTAGAATATTCGAAGACCCTTGAGAAAGTTTTCACAGTGGGAAAGCAGGACTAACAGTCATCCAGCTGGGAAGGCACTGCGCAGTATCTGGGTTTGAAGAAAGGCCTTCGCTCCAGCAAATGCCAATGCAGAAGGTATCCGTAAGGTTGCTCACTTCCATTACCAGAAACACACAGCATATTTGTCACGGCAGGACGCACGACGCTGCCTGAAGTTGCAGTTCTCAACAGACTTAATCAGTCTCGTTAAGTTTGTTTGGACTACAGAATGTCAAGAATCTCTGGTAAAAGTTACTTAACCAAGATCAGTACTTGTTCTGACTGAAATAGATACGTTGATGCTGGAATGTTACTGTTAAAGATACATGAACTTTTGCATCCTCGCATACCATACCCGAAAAGATTCAAAAGCGTTTTCACCATAAAGAAACCAGTTTCAATCACAGCACGAAAAGCTTGAGGCGCATGCAACATCTAGAATGGCAGCTTTGCTGTTCGATCACTTACAGCGATCAGAATACAACCGTACTCGTTGTCTTCGTGCTTGCAACCCTATAATAGTTAGCAGCTGTGCCATTTTCAGGTAAGAATTACTTTATTCCGTTAACCCCGGGATAACCGTCTTCTGGGGGAGTGAGCTACGCCGTGTTTTCATAATGCAGTATCTTCCTCTACTCGTGGAGTGCGTGTATTGCCGTATACCGTGTTCTTTGTAGCCTGAGACGCAAACGTTACAATAGTTAGCGGGAAGTTGGACGTGATTAAACCTCTGCAAGGAAGCCACGGAGCTGCGGGAAGAAGAAGACAGAGGCCGTTCTTCAGAAGACCTACCTGTTTACTGGTCATTAAAACTTCCTGTTACGACCAGCCAAACATTGCTGCGGAAAATTTATCACTTATAGCAGACGTTCATACAGAGAGTCCATTGAGCAACATTATTCATGCAGAGAGAGCCAGGTTTCCTCTTCTCTCCTCCTCTCTCCTTCTTCGGGACCTCTCAGTATGTCTCTAAGCTGTAATATAATTGATCATTTTCGTGACGTCACTGTTTGTTTTTAACTGTGTTAATTCTTAGTAATGTGTCTGAGTCATTGAACAGTGTATTTAGTTATGTAAGTGCACCAAGCACCTGTAAAACCTAAGAATTTGCATCATGTATTGTAATAGATCATTGTTTTTAAGTGCACTAAAAATATTACATTGTTCTGTTGTACCTAATTCTTTTTAGATTTTTGTTGTGTATTTATCTTTTTTGAAGAGTTATTTATGTATATATATATATATATATATATATATACATATATATATATATATGTTGAGCAGCATATATATACATATATATATATATATGTGTGTGTGTAGTGTGTGGTGTACAGTTATGTTCAATGTTTTGCTTACATTTACGATATTTACTCTTGCAGAGTATATTTCTGTGTCTTGTGTCCAATATTTGTTTGGTTGATTTAATTGCACTATTTGTTTAACATTAATCGCTTCATTACTTAACAATTTAAATTTTATTTGAATACTTTTTATTAATTAATAAATTATTTTCGATTTATTTTTGACGATGATTAATTCAGATTTAACTACTTGTTTTCAAACAATAATGTCTTCTTGCATCACATCATATAATTTGAATTTGTAGTCAATTTTTTGTATTTGCAATTGTTATAGTCAAACGACTCAGTACTTTTGACAGATATAGAGTGGTAAGATGTTTTCTCTCATACTGAGTGAAGGAATCAGGGAATAAAATACTTAGTCTCATAATGTTATTGAGCGATGGATTATTCAGCCACGAACTATTTCCTGCTTTCGGTTCGATAAAAGTGATAGTAGATTACTTCAGCCTTTTAGAAATCAGTCAGCAGCGTGTGATGAAACGGCTGTTGCAATATAATTGTTGATAGGTAACAATATCAAACACTTTAGATACTAAAGTTAATTTGAAGATCAAAATACTGACACTTCGTCACAATATATATATATACATATATATATATAGCAGAGAAGAGTACATATATATATATATGTTATATATATATACATAGGATAAATTGTAGCATCTTCAACAACGTTATCTGTAATGAACCATTGTTAGTCCACGTGTCATATATGTCCATCACAAGAAATGGGAAGATATGTTAAAAAGTAACATATTTTACCATATTACGCAGCAAGCCGCGTTGACTTATAATAAATTTTTCATTAGTCATAATTTCAGATAATACGCAAGTTAAATCGGACAGATAATTAATTTGCTAACAGCATGCACGACATATACAGACATGCAGAGCCTATCGCTTCACGTAAACTTTTTGACATTGAAATACTCCGACCGAATGCGAGGTTCGCCGAATGGGACTCTAATAACATCGTCGAAGAAGAAGCAGATGGAAAATATAAACATGATGCCAAAGCCGGTGCATCTTAAGCGATTAGTTAAGATATATCACAAAAATATATATACTTCGGTTTCGTTCAGATATTGAATTTGAAGTACTTAATGAGTGTTTTTCTGATTATTTATGGTCTTATTTTAACCTTTCTATAAAGGGTATGTACCATATCTACGCATAAAGATATTTGCGGGGAATACGGTGCGCCAAGAATGAACATGAATACATGAATATACGAAATAATTTCACGAACAATATATAACGAGCGAAATCAAGAAGAAATCTCCTCGATTTCCATTAAAAACGACCACGTCGAAACTGGTCCATTTGCAGATATAGATAAAGAAGAATGTTAATGTCGTTCAGAATGACCAAACATCATCTTCATCGGTTTAACCGAGCAAACAAGAAATCAGTCGAATTTTCATTTCATCTTCAAAATAATTCACGCGCCAATGAAAGCTTGAGCTTCCTCTTTCTGCTTCGTAAAAGGAGCGAGCGGATTTTTCCAAATGTCTTCGAAGCATAGCAGCATTGCATATGTAGGCCATCCTTCCGCAGATGTCTAGAAAAGCCAGAAGCGAAATTTATTCAGGCCATTTTTTCGCGGCACGAAATAATATCATTACGACTAGAGTCAGCACCACGTCCTTTCTGTAGTTCAAACTCAGAAATAAACACAAAGGAAGAAAATGGGACGTGAGTCATCTGCTCTCAAGCGTAGTCATTCATAGCTTCGCGTTGTAACGAAAGAAACCGAAATGAAAATGAAGAGGCCGGTAGCTCACGAGTCCACCTGCGATAACAAGAACACACTGCGTGTTCCATTGCCTAGGCAGTGAATTACGAATAGAGGTAGAGGTGCTAGCAACTCCTGAGCCCCGAAAGACTGCTGTGAAGTATATGCCAATAGCTTAGACATTCTCAAAGACCATGGTATATATATAATATATAATATACAATATACATACAGCATATATATATATATATATATACATACATATATACATATATATTATACATATATATATACACATACCGTGTACATGCACATATATATACATATATATACATATACATACATATATATATATATATATATATATATATATTATATATATATATATACATATACATATATTAGTGTGTGTGTATCCTAGATCACACGTGCTGCATTCTACTTATTTCCGAGGTCTGTTTTCAATTCTAAATAATAATATTACTGTTTTTCTTCCATTGCTGAGTTTATTCACTGCCGACAGCAAAAGCGGAATGTATTTGAAAATGAGATGCTTTGAAAAA
>NC_089765.1:408853-441353 GCF_040412425.1 Macrobrachium rosenbergii
GAACAGAATCAAGACGTTATATGTACTGAATCTTGACTTTGCCAGAAGTCATCAGTACAGCAGAGTATCGGCAGCGCTTAACTTCTTGCAGCAATATCGCAGAAAGTAAGGCAGAAAGCCAGCAAAACAGAACATTGCACTCATCAGCCTCCATTAACGTAGACGAAAAGAAATTGCCATGGTTTTGAAGACTTCGCTCAACATAACAGCAAATTGACCACCCAGATCACGCCACTCAAGAGAGTCAGTTACACGCCCCAACACGCTGAGCCATTCGCATCAAATGTCAGGACAAGTAGTAATCTGCCACATTTCGCAGCCTTCGAACAAAGAAAAAAAAAGTTGTCTATAAATAGTTGCACAGTAGCTAGCAGAGCGTGAGGCACTGCTTGCACCATGCTAATCAACTGTTACCTACCAGCTCATGGTGGTCACAAGCACACACTCCATATGGGCAGTGGCTAATAGAATACATCTATAACTGGGAATGAACAACTTAGAACAGATAGACCGATGAAATTCCGAGACAAAACTTTCAAAAGGCCGTTCATACTAATTTTTGTGTAATAGCTTAGGCTGGCGTGTAAACTTGGTTACACATCTCGGCAGTTAAACACTAGTAATCGCGATTTATTTCATCAACAATACAAATTTGAAGAAGACAAAGACTTATCTGAAGTCTTCCTTTCTTCCACCAGCACACCTTTTCACAGGTTTTGGGAATTAAGCACAGCACTATTTTTCCGCTTGTTCTTTCTCTGTACTAGTGCCGCACGAACTACTACATGTTCACTTCACATGTTGCTTTTTCAGTCTTATTTTAGTCACTTTCAGGTATTAGTTCTTCTGTTAGAACCAAAATATTATGAAACCAAGTCTGTCACTAGTCAAAAATGCAGTAACATGTTAAAACAAAAGAGCAGTTGAAGATCGCTCACGAATAAAAAGGTGCGCCAGAAGAATTTATCTTTCACCATTTTGCCATGCAAAAACAGATTCAACAGCCATCATGAAAATTCGACATTTCATGAATTAGCACAATATTATCAGAAAGAACAGCTTTCATCCTTGAGCCTCAAGCTCATTCGCACCCCATGCAAAGAAAACACGTTTTAAAGCTTCGAAAAGCTGTCATCTGGAGAAAAGCAAAGATTTACCGTGGCAGCATAGACAGCGACGTCTTCTTCTCGATATGATAATTCGACAGTAAGATATTTTGTCAATGTCATGATCTTCTCCTTCGCCGTATGCGCCACTTCATTGATTTGGCATCCGCCGTTATTGCCGATGACATCTTCCTAGATTAATTATTTTTGGCATTGATATCTTCGTAGGCGGCAGATTTATAATTTCTCTTCTGATTACACTTGCAGCCATAAGGATCGGATCGTCAGTACCAACAAAAGTCATGCGGTGTGTCCAACACTCCGTGCAATTAACTTACACCATCATAGCGAGGAAGGACCACAGTTCGGATTCAGTTTCCCGCCTTCGTATCTTCATCTTCCTTCTAGTTCTCCTATTGGAAGGATTTTATCTTTCCTTCAAATAAAAGTCTGACTGAAGGAATAGGTGTGACTGAATCTTCTCAGAGTCCTGGACAGGTGTGAAAGACCCCTCTCAGCTGGATTGGAGGCCAGAGCATCACTGTTCAGCCTCTGTTTCTGGCTCTGATGAAAACTGCCTTCATGCGGAGTTAGAACTATTGCTGCTTATTGTGCTGACTCATGATTTAATTAATCCTAATCGTGAGGCCACTATTTTCCACCTTTATGATCGTTTTATGGCTCTCAACACGACATAATCGCTTGAGCTCATGCAAAAATCCTGCCTCGATCAGCGTATTTGAACCACACACAACAACACAGCCACGTCATCACCGTGCTCTGCCTCTCTTTTATTCTTGTATTTCTTCTTCTTCTTCTTCTTCTTCTTCTTCCTCTTCTTCTTCTCTTTTCTTTTCTTCTTTTCTATTCACTTTCTAGGATTTGCATCACAACATTATAGCCTGACATCTAGACAAGAATTTCTTCTCTCTCTCTTCTCTCTTCTTCTTCTTCTCTTCTCTCTTCTTCTTCTTTTGAGGCATGATAGAATATATTTACCTGTTAAATATTGTAAATTGTCTATAATATATCTTAGATATAGATAGAATTAGTGTCACTTCATAAATATAATGCTCGATTCTTTACGGTGTAGTCGGGCAGCTTGATAAGCCAGCCAGTGAAGAGACGACAAACACAGAATGGTGGCCGAGTTTCTCCTGACCAGAGCAATTGATATCCAGCGATTGTGCCATTTAATTTCCTATAGAAAGGATAGGTGTACTGATAGCCAGATGGCATATCAGATCTGGAATTGGCTAAACAAAATGCCGACATACTTAGTGTTAGCATGTTCCTGAGTCATCACATTGTATCAGTTTGTCAATCATGGTTTGATGATACATGCGTCGTAGACGAAGCAGCCACGAAGAACAAAATGTTCAACACATAAAGACAAACAATCACATGAAAATACAATATTTTGTTGGTTCGCCATACAGAACAGAATTTACCATATAGCTGACATAAATATAAATAAGCTCTCTATATGGAAGCTTGAGTTAAATATTAGCTCATTTTATAGAATGACTGGCATCTTCTACCTTAAACACTTCATTCAGATGATGGCTGGCTCCCGGGAAGCTGAATAGTTATCGAATTTTTGAGTTAAACAGTCAATATCGTTCTCCTCCCCGATACGAACTCATCTTCGCTATATTCTGCATTTCAGCCTAGGGACGTTACTAGTGGCCCCCGTTGGTTTCCGATATTGGGGTGGGAGAATATCCCGATTTCTTTCCTGCTTTTTAAACAGTTAAAGACCCCCAGACAGCAAAAATCTAAAATGGTATTTAGTCGCAAGCTCGGTATTGCGTGGTTCCATGGGCATACTACAGGCTGGTTTTCTAATAGTGCTTCGTGTTGCAGAAAAACCATTTAGTTGGTCACACAAGTGCAGTGGGATCCAGGACAGCCGATAAGAAGTCATGACAGCAGGAACAATTAGTACCGTAATGGTCTGATTGATGCCATTTGCAAGATAACTTCATAACAGTTTGCTACCCGCAGATTTCAGTCTTCTGCTTGATTTCAGTTGTCATAGGCACCCTATTTATAAACTTCGTAGTCTAAGGGTGATATGAGCCAGATACGTCCTTACAGGTAGTCAGGAAGTTGCCAGCCGATGGGATCTTCGAGAACCAAGGTCTGCTTCGGTCTCCACAAAGGTAGTTTCGTCTGCCGCTTCTTGGCGGCCAGTTTGCGAGGATTGTTACTCGGAAAAAGCAAGACAACCAGCACAACGACGCAATACTTGTAAACAGCAAACGAATCACCATCGGGACGGAAGACGCGAATGGTGGACGCGAGCAAGAGGGCGAACTTAGTATCAGCTGCCACTCATCCCCTTTGTGAATGGACTTCAAATATCGAGTTCGGAAACTGTTACCCGTGCGGGCTTGATCACATCTTATTTTTAATACCACGAATGTATCAATAAAGCGCACAGAGCAAGTATTTAACATAAAGGCCACAGGCTATAACAGCGATAAAATTTGGTATCAAATTTTAAACATTGCTCCTTCGCCAGTGACATCACTGCCAGATTTATCTCTTTTTGATAGAGTGCTGTTGTAGATTCGTTTCTAATATTAATAGGCATTTTTAAATATCGACATACGGTTCAAGTTTGAACAGTTTTTCATTTGTTTTGTTTCTTAACAGTGACACAATAATTGACATTTGTCTCTTCTTTCCAGAGGTCCATCGTCAGCCGTCTGTAACGCTCTTCGAGATAATAAAGTTTAAACAAATATACTCGCGTTTCCAAAAGCAAAGCCTTCCGTGATTTTAATTGTTTACCATTTTTGAGTCTATTTATTTGTCGCCTGATTTGCTTATTTTGGTCAACCGATCTTCCTCTCGCAGCCATATAACCCATTTTTATAATGAGCGATGTATGACGACTTTGATTACGACATAAATGTTGTATCAATATATAACTTAAATCTTATGAAATCAAAGAAGGAAGACAAAAGTACCAGAAAAGCGTTCGATTATTCATTTATTAAGCTCTTGTTTATATTGTTAGTTGATAAAATAGATTTAGTCCTTCTTAAGGTAATCGAAATAAAAATCAATATATTTCATTGGTGAAGAAATAATGCCCTGTCATTGTGTCAGATATCGCAAATGACACAAGTAGGGATACTAGTATCGTGATTAAATACAGGAAAGCAATGTCAATGAAGTGCACTTAGCATTGTAAATTTGGTACTATATTTCTTACATGCCATATCATTATAATATGTATATATATGCACACATACATGTGCACACACACAGTATGTATATGTTCAGTAGCGAATGTTCAAGCCTGGAATATAATCTGGATGAAAAATAAAGCATTAAATTAACTAGAGAAACATGAATATTGAGGACATATACTACATTCGCATGGAGTTCAATGATACATATATATATATATATATATATATATATATATATATATATATATATATATATATAGTTAAAGTATTATACATAGCATACATATATATTTAGTTTATCATAAATCTGCATATTTATATACATATTAAGTTGCAAATGTCACATTACACTTGTTTACTGGGAATAATATCATCGAAGGGGATGGTCTATCAACGACTTCCATGTATTTGTTTACATATGTATACATTGCCATACAGCAATATTGACACAAAGAAAGAGCATGTTGAGCATATGAGCATGCACACATATACATATACATATGTTACAGCATAAAAAAGTTGTTGTTACTGTTACATATATATATAGTTGGTTATACATATATTATATATATGTAGCTAGGTAGTCTGTGTGTGTGTTGACACCTGAATGATTCCCACCCTCCTCCCCACTTCATTTTGATTAGTGAACAATGCAATTGAGGATGTCGGCCTCACTCGACCGGGACTTGCAGCATTGTTGCCAGTGGTACTTCAGATAACTTATTTGACAAGATTTTCCTGTAAGCATTGGTAATGCTGACAGTTAATTACCCACTAGTGGGTAAAAGCTACTGAGATGTAGTTCGGGCTGGTAGGTGACCAGGGCTAATTCAGGTGTTCAGGTAAGTATTACAATATTAGTTTTATTATGAAAACTTCATATTTGAAAGCATTTTCAAGGAAACATCATCTTACAAGACATAGATAAGCCATACTGGAGAAAAGCCTTTTAAGTGCAAGGAAGTATGGGAATGTTTTTTTCCACTAAAATTACTTGTACAAGACATGAGTACTGTATTCATACCTGAGAGAAGCCATTCACACGCAAGAATGTGGAAAAGCATATTCCAGGAAACATCTTATAATAATTGATATGAGAATTCATACTGGAAAGTAGCCATTTATAGTAAACCCTCAATTATCTGCTGTAATATATCCAAGGCTGTTGTGGAGATTGGAAATTTGAGGATATGGTAAAAAAAAAAACACTTCATGGTTGTAAAATGTCAGTTATTTGGAATGAATCTTACCTACTGTTAAAGTTAACTTATATCTTTGTGCCATTAGTTGCGATTGTCATACAAAATTAAAAAAAATAACACTTGGCTAACCCACTAGGACTGTCTCTGTAATCACCTGTTTCTCACCTGGTGGAGTTGGAATGCTTACCTTCTTGTCAGAATTCTTCATGCTGTGTCCTTAGTCCTTATGCAGACATTGTGAATCGGCATTAGTAATAATTTTGATGATTTTTGGCTTCTTTTCTCCTGTACGGTATTGGGCTTGTTTTCTGTTCATGCACTCATCTATAACAAGCAGAGATGAAAGCATTAGGCTGTATAGGAAAGAGTTTGTGACCGAATGTTTCGATGGTGCGTGACTACGCAGCCTATGTGTTAGCCTAGCTGTTGAGGCATGAGTATGGTTTTCTTGATGTGAAGATCTGATGAGAGGATGAAAATTTTGTGAAGTATCAGAAGATGCAAGGGGCCAAAAGTTTATGTAGACATTTCGTCAGGGCACACCATGAGCCTACTCAGTCTTTTCCTTTGTCTTCCGGTGTTGCTTCTCCTCCTCCTCCTCCATTAGCCTACCTGGTAGCCTAGGTTAATTCCTCTCACTTCTTCTGCTCCCCCTTCTTTTGTTCCATGTGTGGTTCAGGAGAAAAAATAAGTAACTGAGATTTACTGTATTCTTTTGTTATGGTTAGAAATTTGACTACTGTATATATTAAGGCGGAGATGCCACCCCCCCTTAGTAATTGACCTTTTTCATTTTGTCCTGTGGGAGAGTTGATGCCGGAGCCTTGGCGTCTGTCTGTAGCCAGAGCCCTTTGGATTGCAGTGGGTCCGCTGGTCTTCTCTGCGGACATAGAACCATGGTGTGTCTCAGGTTGAAGGCTTGTGCCCTTCACCACCTCCATCAGCTGTCTCTCTGCTTCAAGTTCGGTGCATTCTCTGGATGAGTTGTTTGGTAGGTTGGCACTCGCGTTCACTGGCTCATGTGTCATCCATTTTAGGGAGAGTGATAGGGATGTGTGTGAACCGTAGAGTTATTTTGGGATACAGACACTTATGTTTGCCTGAGTGGTTCTGAGCCACATATTGGTTCTGTTATCATTTTCTCACCCAGTATTGTCCTCCGACTGGACGATAACCCACCCCCCTCTTGCTCAGTTTTCCCCTGTATCATCTTGTATTCACTACCTTGTGGCAATTATTCCTTTTTGTAATAGCGGCTCTTCCTCTTCCGTCGCTTACTTATCTAGAGTGAATTCGCTTGGTGATAGAACAGCTCTCGCTTCTCGGTATTGCCTCATAATTGTTGTGGAGACGGCACCGACTGTTGCCACGGTTACATGGTGACATCTTGCAAGAATCCCCTACCTTCCCCACCCAGATGTCCAGCACCCGTTCACTCTGTCCAGCTCTTACTACCGGAATTCCATGACATCATAGCTAACATTCCATGGTATGCATGTATGTAGATATATTGTATGTAAGAGATAATGGTGATGATAATAATCGTAACTAGTAGGCCTGAAGAGGCAGTTTCATGATGATTCATCAGAGCTGTAACCTCTCCTTGATAGACCTACTTCTGAGGCTAATGGGAGGAATGTATTATTCTCTGACAACTCAGTTTGTGGTAAAGTAACAGAAACAGTTGCTTTCAAATCATGTAAAGTAGTCCTGCTCAACCATTACTAGCTATTTTTGACAGTGTCCCATCAATTTCTCCTTAACCCCTAAGTGTTTAAGGCCATCACCTAAGATGTCTCGGATCAGGAGATTAGAAACTTATTAGCACTACCTTTGAAGTCTTTCCTCTAGTGTCTTACCTCTACAGCCTTTTTTGCTTGTAACTTCCATATAGAATTTCCCAAACCACTCTCGAGTTCTGCTTCAGCAGTGATCTGGCTCTCATTCTAAGTGGAAAATTACACATGTAACTATAACTGATGTTTTGAAAATCCAGTTCAAGTAGGCTGTGTGTAGAATTTCAGAAGTGTCTGGCAAAGTGTCAGGAAGAACCTTTGGTAGTGATGGTTCTCAGGGAAGGATACTTTGTATCTTTTTTACCCCTATCAACTTCTGACACTTTCTCTCCACACTCTTCACACAGAGAAGTTCAGAGTTGGGAGGGCAAATTGGACAGTTGTTATGCAACGAGGCCATGGAGCCTTGGGCATTTCCAGCCTGAACATTGTTTCTCTGGCCACACTAACCCACCATCCTTATTCAATGAGGTAGCCAGCTAACTTTAACAATGGGTAAGATTCATTTCAAATAATGATAATTTTCATGATAAAATTGATTATTTGAATTCTTACCTACTGTTAAAGTGGAAACCCAGCCAGCCTCCCCACATCTTAGTGGGTGGTCATGAAGAATGCTGACAACAAAGTAAACATTCCAACGCCACCTGATGGGAAACAGGTGATTACAGAGACAGTCATAAAGGTTAGCCAAGTGTTATTTTTTTTTGTTTTATATGCCAATCACACCAAATGGCATGAAGATATAAGCTAACTTTTAACAGTAGGTAAGCATCCAAATAATTAATTATATGAAAATTATCATTTTGTACCTTATTTTTTTACCTGTTTTGTCTACAGTATTGTGCAGCATATGCTTATAAACAATGCAAAATACACTACAGTACTGTGCAAATAATGAAAACCAAACTGTA
This sequence comes from Macrobrachium rosenbergii, assembly GCF_040412425.1. Taxonomy (NCBI): domain Eukaryota; kingdom Metazoa; phylum Arthropoda; class Malacostraca; order Decapoda; family Palaemonidae; genus Macrobrachium; species Macrobrachium rosenbergii. Next base: position 417,078 of record NC_089765.1, read on the forward strand.
CAAAACTGTTTACTGAATAAATGTATAAAAAAATTAACTTGAAACTCTCTCTCAACTACCTGTTTGTCTCTTGCTGGAACTATTGCTGGAACTGTTTACATGGGACTAACTTGAAAAATCTCTTATTTATTAAGAGTAACCCTTGGGTAGAAAGAGAAATGTGCAAATCCACAGCATCATGATGCATATATTATGTAGGTGCACATGTATACACATACATGTATGTTAACACATGCTTATTTGATATTGAAAGTAGCTACTATTTTGTTTTGCATTTTGTGACCTCCACATTCAAAATCTAATAAACATTTCATTCAAGTCTTATTAAAGATGTATTACAGCATTATTGTTATTTATTTGGTGTGACATAAAAAATTTACACCTTTCAAAACATCTTAATCTACTAGAGCTTAGGATATCATATATTATTCATTGAAACAACTTTGGAATATGTATTGCACCATATTTAATGAAAACACTGATTGATGCACCAGTATTAACTACATTCCATTAAAGGATATTAACTTTACCACACTGTATATCGAGTTCTTACTCTGAATGTGAGCAATTTATAGAAACAAGGTGACACATGTGAGTTCTCTAAGGTATGGAAATCAATCCTTGAGTGCTGGCAAAAGTGAGAGAGAGAGACAGACAGATGCAAAACTGCAATTGGCATTACCTTTGAAGGCTGAAAAGAAAGATTACACTTCACATTTGATAACAAGACCTTTTAAACCTGCAGAGTGGAGAGAGAGAGAGAGAATACAGATATCATGTACAGTAGTTTTTAAACGGTTACAACTGAATGAGTAGAAGACAAGATCTAAATGCAGTGCTTAATCATTTTGATGTCCCTTGACTTATATGGGTATGAAGTAACTGTTGCCTCCATCACATTCTAATTTAACAGTTGGGACTGAATGAAAAGTGAACAAGAACTAAAGTAATACCTAGTCTTTTGCTTGTGTCGTATGGACAGGCAATACCTTTAAGAACTTTACTATGCAATTAAATTTACATTGTACAAAGTTCAGTTGATTTGTTGATTACATGTAAATTTACTCTTGTGCAACCAATTATAACAATACTGTAGTATCTGGTTACTTCGTTTCTTTTGCATTGTGCATGATCATACGATTACAAATTAAAGTCCCAAAATAAAATGTGATTGATATAATTGTGTTTAACATTAAACATATTGCATTAAGTGTTTACCCAAGGTTTCAACCAGTGATATATGATTGCCAAAGTTGAAGGTGATTATAAGGGGTTTTGATCAAGGAAGGATTCACAAAGTTTTGTATGCCATACAGTACCATATACAGTACATAAATAGCAGTAAAGAATAACCCAGAGAGAGAAAGAGGAAGGCAAGCAAACACACAGCAAGTGTGTATTGTAAGTGACTTCAGTATATATATATACACATGCAAAGACAGACACTGATAAAAAAGAAAAGTTTTGATGGAACATGACTGGGCTGTTTATACTGATATGTTATTTCGTAGTGGTTCTTCAAGTTTCTCAGTTCACTGGTATTGCAACTTGAGAAAAGCCCTTACTTAATATGATTTTGTTCATAAATTCATCAGTTATAAATTCATTGTAACTTTTGGAGTTATGCATTAGAGGGGGGAAATGGAAGAGTGAGAATGGGAGGACAAACACAAGCAGCCTATGAGTGATCGAAATTTCTCTGACATAGTCATGACACTTGGCCATTCAAAAGTAATAGAAGAAATGACGTGTAATGACATTTTTGCTTTTTAGCCAATACAGTAACAGTCGTGAAAGCTCCCAACAGATAAAGTCTTGCCCAGGCCTCCCCATTCAGGTCCCCTGGCCCTCTTGGACATTTATTTCCTAAGTCCTCACTTAGTCCATTAACTAAAGAAACCAGTGACTATTATGCATGTCTGGTATGTAAGCCTTAGTGATGGTATGTATCTTATGTACCTGATCAGTGCAGAAAGTAAGCGTGTGTGTCTGGTATGTAAGCACCAGAGACCTTGTGTAATTCCTCAGCATGGGAGGTCTTGTATTGTCAACTTGATCAGTTTTCAGTGTTACCTTGCACAGTACAGGGAGTCCCCTGGTTACGATGGTCTCGACATCCGTTGGTACAGTGCTAAGAATTCTTCCCTTTTTTTTTTTTCATTTTTAGATTTTTTTTAATGTTAAGTACTGTATTTATTGCCAATTATCATTTTTATCATTTTATCTTGTGGATCTAGATTGTATGAGTTGAAATGAAGAATACAGTATTATTATTATTACTATTATTATTACTAATATCTGACTTAAGGCGTATTCGACTTGAGTCGCTGCCTCAGGAACAGATCTCTGTTGTGACTCAGGGACTGCCTGTATTGCTTATGTTTCTCATGTGCAGTATTGAATACTATCTGAATTACCTCACAGCTTGTGATAAGGTAACATGCTCCTATATTTTGTATCAGACCAATTGTATTTTTGTACACTCTCTCCACAATGTTGGCCTATCAATAAACCCTACCCTGGACATTTTTGCAACTAACTTTTTTTACCATTTCAAGTAAACATTGAAGTTGTAGTATCAGTATATGGTGTACTACGACTTTTACTTACTGTATAACTACTGTGAGGTTCAAGAAATGTCAGAAGTGAAAGACTGTTTCTTTATTGTTCTCGACAGGTGTTTATAATGTGGAAAGCGGACGAAAAGGTAGCAGGCGACCTGAGGCCCCCGCTGCGTCCATACAGAATTTGTGTTTGTTAACAGGCATAAAAAGACATATATAATGCGTTACAGAACATGTAAAAGGCAGATATATATATTGGTGGAAAGGCCGTACAATGGTGCATACAATGAGATACATAAAGAATCTGAAATAATAACAAGTAACATATGTGATGTGATTAATGTACATATGAGGAGCAAAACACAAGAATGGAGGCGATTTGATGCCCTTACACTACCACCATTAAGGTAACTTTGTACTGAATAAAAACAAACAGATTTTCCATAACTTGAGAAATAATCATCTTCTTAGAAAGGAATAAAAACACAGGAATACTACTGTATTGTCAACCAAAGGATGGACTCAAAATAGCCAATTTTTATCAAAGTAATTTGTATTTTTCCTAACATACAAACCTGAAGTTCTTTACTTAGGGATTTGGCTTGAAGACGTGAGCTAGAACAGCTGTTAAACTTTCAGACACGGTCATTAACTACCAATGGTTGGGGGAAGCCCTATCCACTTGTCAGTTTCTACTCCACTTTGCCTTTTGGCTTAGGTACCAGATTGAGGTGTGGCAGAGGTGGGCTGCAAATGTAAAGACCAAGTTTGTATGTTAGGAAAAATGCAAATGACTTAAAAATTTGAATTTTGTTTATTATTGCATAGGAGACTTACCTATTGGAGGGGGAGTCTGGGAAATTCTCTGAACCAACTGGTTGGTTCTACCCAGCCAGGAATACCTTCATGTTCTGGAAGAGCTGAGGAAGGAATCCCACACCTGTAGCTTGTTGGACATATGGGAAGTTGCACCTGCTAGACTTCTGGGTTTAATGTAATGAGTTTTATAGTGCAACTATGAGTTCTCCTCCTGTTACACCTTTCCAACCTACCTACTCTCAGTTTCCTTTCCAGCACTGAAGTAACCTCATAGGGACCAGCGCCAGGCCTTCCTCACCATATCCCCTGCCACCGCCTCCCCTTCACCATATCCCCTTCACCACCTCCCCATCTTTCCAGCCTCCTTCATCACCTCCTTCACCACCTCCCCCTTCACCACCTCTGCCCCTCCACCACTTCTCTCACCACCTCCCCTTCACCACCTCCTCCCCTCCACTGCCTCCCCCTTCACCACATCCTCCTTCTCCACCTCCCCTTCTTCCACCACATCTCCCTTTACCTCCACCACTGCCCCCTTCACCACCTCCCCCTCCACCACCTCCCATTTCACCACTTCTCCCTTCACCTCCTCCTCCCCTCCACCACCTTCCCCTTCACTGCTTCTCACTCCACCACCTCCTCTTTCACCAGCTTCCCCTCCACCACATCCCCTTCCCCACCTCCCCTTCAAAACCTCCCCTGCAGCACCTCCTCCCCCTTTACCACATCCTCTCCTCCATCACCTCCCCCATGCCAACTCCCACATCACTACCTCCCCCTTCACCACCTCCTCCCTTTCACCACCTCCCCCTCCACCACCTCCCCTTCTCCACCACCTCCACCTCCCCTTTCACCACTCTCCGTTTGGTCATCACCTCCCCTCCACCATTCCCCAGCCAGCCTTATTTCTGGTGATAGAAATTCATTTCTCCCTATAATGTGGTTCGGATTCCACAACCTCCCTGTTAGTTGCCTAAAGTAACCAGTTGGTTCTTAGCCCGTAAAATAAGTCTACCCCCTTCTCCAGCCCTCCCTCTCTAGGAGAGCTGTTAATCACCTCCCAGTGGTCTGGTTAAACCACCTCCCTAACTTTTAAGCACCTCCCCTTCTCCACCTCTTTACCACCCCTTCACCACCTCCCCTTTACCACCCCCTTCTCCACCAACCCCTTCACACCACCTCCTTCTCCACCCTCCCTTCTCCACCCCTCCACCAGCCCTCCCAGTTCTTTACCACCCCCTTCTCCACCTCCCCTTCACCACCTCCACCACCTTCCCCTCCACCACCTCCCATATTCACCACTTCTCCCATCACCTTCTCCTCCCTCCACCACCTTCCCCTTCACTGCACTCCTCCACCACCTCCTCTTTCACCACCTCCCCTCCACCACATCCCCTTCACCACCTCCCCTTCAAAACCTCCCCACCACCTCCTCCCCCTCCATCACATCCTCCCCTCCATCACCTCCCCCTCCACTCACCTCCCCTCCCCTTCACCACCTCCCCTCCACCACCTCCTCCCCTTTCACCACCTCCCCCCTTTCACCACCTCCCCTTCTCCACCTCCCCTTCACCACTACCCTTTCACCACCTCCCCTTCTCCACCTCCCTTCACCACCTCCCCTTCACCACCTCCCTCTTCACCACCACTCCACCTTTCCCCACCAAATCCCATCTCCTCCCTTCACCTCCTCCCCTTCTCCACCTTCCCTTCACCACCTCCCTTTATCACCACTTCTCCACCTCCCCTTCACCACCTCCCCTTCACCACCTCCCCTCTTTACCACCACTTCTCCACCTCCCCTTCACCACATCCCCATTACCAAATACCACATCACTTCCTCCTTCACCACCTCCCCCTTCACCACCTTCCCCTTCACCACCTCCTCTTTACCACCATCTCCACCTCCCCTTCTCCACCTCCCTATTTACCACCACTTCTCCACCTCCCCTTCACCACCTCCCCTTCTACCACATCACTTCCTCCCCTTCTCCACCTCCCCCTCCACCACCTCCCCTTCTCACCTCCACCACCTCCCCTTCTCCACCTCCCCTTCCCCACCTCCCCTCCACCCCTTCTCCACCTCCCCTTCACCACCTCCCCATCTCCACCTTCCCTTCACCCTCCCCTTTCACCACCTCCCTCTCCACTGCCTCCCCTTCACCTCCCCTTCTCCACCTCCCCTTCACCACCTCCCACCACCCCCATTCTCCACCTTCCCCTCCACCAGCTCCCCTTCCTCCACCTCCTCCCCTTTCACCATCTCCCCCTCCACCACCCCCCTTCTCCACCTCCCCTTTCACCACCTCCTCCCCTTCCACCACCTCCCCCTCCACCACCTCCCCTTCTAGCCACCCCTTCACCACCTCCTTTCACCACCCCCACCAGTAAATTTTTCCTGCTTGTTTCTTTTGCACCTCTTGAAAATGCATGGCAACTCTCGGTTCTGTTCCCTGTCTCAAAGGACCGAACTCTCGAATATCATAACAAATGGACTTGGAAATATCGCTTCTGAAACCCCAGCTTCCTTTGATAAGGACCTTTGGCTGTTTGTTATGCTTCTCTCTCTCTCTCTCTCTCTCTCTCTCTCTCTCTCTCTCTCTCTCTCTCTCTCTCTCTCTCTCTCTCTCTCTCTCTCTCTCAATGGGATCTTTACAGTAAAAGCGGACGTAACTGGTAATTACATTAATTGAATTTATGCTTAGGTGGTTACGTGAACGTCTTTCATTCCCAGAATGCGAACGTGAGTAGGCAGGCCTGTTTTCTGAGTAAAAAGAGGTTAAATGATATTGAATCATAAATAAATTCTACGTTAATCATTATATACAAAATTTTTCCTTATTTTTCAAGTGTTTCTGAAGTCTCTTAGAAGTTGTTTTATTGTCTATATGTTTAATGCTTCCCTTCTATTCATCGTGGTAATTAAATTATAAAACGAGCAAAGGACACCATTTAAAAAAAATTTAAGAGTTAGTTGCTAGAATTTAGATTTGTTTTTGGTCGTAACTGCACGTGTTTTTTTTTTTTAAATGAGACACAAATAAACTTCATTATAATTCAAATTCCTCTACCCTTTCCTTTTAAGTTGGCAAATAACAGGCTATAAGTTTTATTATCTGACAGCACATATGGGAAGTGCTTAGATCTTGCATGAATCAGCAATGTTGACACATTATTCTCTTACCATAAACGTGATCTTAATCTAAGTACCTACTGTACATGTAAAAGCAGGTGTATTCCTGGACAATAGAAGCGTCTGTTAGATCTTCAAGGGGCTGGGAATGCCTATTCATATTTTACAATTGGCTCCGTTGAAATATAAAAAAATAAACTCAGATAATTGTAATTGATGTATACCTAATTTTAAAAAAATTTATTTGTACATTGAAAATGTGTCGCATATCTCTCTCTCTCTCTCTCTCTCTCTCTCTCTCTCTCTCTCTCTCTCTCTCTCTCTCTCTCTCTCTCTCTCTCTCTCTCTCTCTCTCTCTCTCTCTCTCTCTCTCTCTCTCTCTCTCCATTCAGCATGTTACTAGTTTTATCTACATATTTGTAATTCGTATCATTGAAATGTATACCATTATTATTATTATTATTATTATTATTATTATTATTATTATTATTATTATTAAAGTCTAAACTGTGTGAAAATTGAGTTTAAGCTGGCTACCAACTCACTTTGATGTCATGGACAAGAATTGGTCGACATGTTTGTTAATGTCATGTCATCGCATATATTCCGAGAATTACTTTGCCATGTGGTAACATATCGTGTCCTGGCAACATAACGTTAAGAAGTCGTCTGCAATTTTGTCCGGTATGTTGACAGACAGCGATATTGAAATCTTCATACTCGGTTTAGCTGAAATTTGGAAATGAGAGAAATAAGAGAATAACGAGGGAATACCATAATACTCTAACACACACACACACACACATATACACATAAACATATATGTTTATATATATATATATATATATATATATATATATATATATATATATATGTATGTGTATATATATATAAAAGTACATTATAAAGTACATTATATATATTATATATATAATCAGATATATATATATATATATATATATATATATAATACATATACATATATATATATATATGTATATGTATATATATATATATAAATATATGATATATATATATATATATATATATTTACATTACTAGTCGCTGAATACTCGTCGCGGGTTCGTGTACGATTTACCAATTCATTTATCATATATATATATATATATATATATATAATATATATATATATATGAATATATATATATATTTGTAGCTTCATGATTATATATAAATACGGTGTGATATTTTATATATATATATATATATATATATATATATATATATATATATATATATATATGTATATATATATATATATGTGCAGGTTTATATATATATATATATATATATATATATATATATATATATATATATATATACATATATATCACTGGTCACTTATACTAGACATATACTGTAAGTATTTTTAATATTAATAATTACCTCTCAACTAATCAAATTTCCTCAGTAAATCTATAAACCGATTTTTACAGTCTTTCGCTCCTCTAGACCCGAATATATATCCATATCCTTTTCAACATAATAGTCTGAGATTTACTTATAGAGGTAAATAATGTGACAGTTGCTATCATTTTGGGTAAGTGTAATTATAGCGCCGTCAAGTGCTGAGTTTGACATTTGACCTTACAGTATGACATGTGATTTTATTCTTTTGTAAAGAGCACTGTTGTATTCGACTAACGATATTTTTTAGAGAATGGAAGTATTCGTAATGATTATAAGTAATTTTGTTCATTGTTTCTGTGTAATACGGGACAAAATCAAATGATTACACTAACTAGATAACGATGCAACAACAATTGCTATAATACGGTGATGAATCTCTAAGGTATTAATCTTGTTATGGTGCAGACTTTTGGAATAAATTTTTCAGTAGATCTGTGGTTGATTTTTTGAAATCTGTGTTTTTCGACAGATATATTTGTAAATGTTTTGGTAGAGCTTCCGTTCCTTTTCTCATATCCTTATATCTACTGGGTAACATATAAGCTTGCTCATTACACATAAAACTGTATTCGATATAACATTTCATATATTTTCATCCGTCATTATTGCATAGATAGATCTAAACAATACCATTTACTATATATTCTGGTGTTTGTGCTAACGTGCCTTTACATTATGTACAAAATCTTTGATGTATCGCTGGACAAAAGCGATTGCTCATGTAATCGGTTTACTTATGAAGGCTTTTGCTCCGAATAAATCGCAAATCCCGCTTTGTTTTGTAGATTATATGATGCGCCGAAATAGTCCTTTGATTCGATGACGTTGACAATATTTGTATATTAGCCATATTTAAAAAAAAAATGTCAACAAACTACTGCTGTTTTGAGCCTGCAAGTGGAAATAAATATAAAGCCACTAAAAGTTATAAAAACAGCATTTCATTAAACATGACTGCCGTCTCAGTGACGTTCCTTTGATAGTTAATCTTTAAAAACCTGATGTTTATTTCTCGCTTTGAGGAACATTGTTTTCTACTGTTCATATTATATTCACAGCTACTTTTTCTTATGCCAAGAACGCTTTCTGGCTTTTTATTTTACGTCTTCCTTACCCACAATATACAAAGCGCAGATATATTGATCACATTTAGCCATTATACAAAAATATCGCGATCACTACCTTAGCTGATGTCTGCGGTATTGAGTGGTCCATTGTCCACTGCCCTCAGCCTAATTTTTCTCCGCGAAGATGCGTAACTGCAATAGGGATGATCTTCTCGAGGGGCGATGCCAAATTGCAGGGCCTTCCATTTGAGCTATTGGGGGCTTTAGTGTCTCGGGGACTTTACTTGATAGGTGTCTGTAGATTTGCTGGAATAGGATATGTGTCATTCAAGACATGTTTTATATTTCGGGCAGGCAGCAGTTCCTCTTAAATTTCTGAGTTGACAAGTGTCTCAGGTACTGCTGTGTATGTTGCACCCATGCTGTTTCATAAGTGTCTCCTGTTGGCAGCCTCCTGGACAGGGCTGAGTAGTCTATCTTCTTGACAAATACATCATTGCCTTTCCAAAATTGGTTTCGGGTAGGGACATATGAAGAGGTAGACCATGTCAGCCATCTTAAGAAAGTTATGCATCACGGAGCTCGGGTTGTCCTACAACAGGAGTCTTTACGTTTTTCCCTGTGAAAATGAGTAATGGGAATAAAACTTTTCATAGATTTAAATCTCTGTGCATGGTTGGATATAATTTCCTTCAGAACTCGCTATTCGCCATAGTGCTCCATATAGATGTGAGGACGGTATTAGCTTTTGTTATTTTTTTTCTTATTCTATCAGGAAGTGGTAAATCATCTTATATATAAGTTTATGTTCGCGTACATATATGAACATAAATCAGTGATGTAACAAATAATCCATATAAGGTAATGAAAACTCAAAACATTGATATTGTAAGAGAACCCCCTAATATGAGAGAACAGCATGAATAACGTTTGAGCACTCCATCCCTGTCTGTGGCTTGTCTCTTTCCGGGACAAACCATGGTAGACAAGCCGTAAATCCCCGTACATCTTGATTAAGATTATAGTCAGTGATGGCTTACTGCATTCCATGTAAACTAACATGTTACTAATGTGGAAATGGAACCTCTCGAAAACCTTCATGTAATTCGCTCCATCGGGAGTCGTTCAGTTCAGTCACTATCCACGCATGGCGAAGTTTTATACGGGATCGATCCATGCATTAAGAGCAGTAACAAAGAAAAAGTAAAATCGATAATCCTCGTAATAAGGACAACTAATGCACTAATATAACAGCGCTATTCGACATGACAGGAGCCTAATTAAACACAGAGAGAGGGGAAGCTGATTCCATTTAGCCTGACACGATTTTGTTTTTTTCCAAAGAGATGAGCACGAAGTTCATTTGTTGCAGCTCAAAATAAATCTTCTCGTCAGAAATATTTTCAAAATGTTCTCTTTTACTTGAACCTAACCAAACAAAAAGTTTCCCCCCCAACGTTAAAACAACATATTTTTTTTTTATGTTATTATTATGAGTTTCTCTATTCTCACAAATATATCTATCGCTTTGCTTCATACTATATATAGTGTACTTTAGTAAATTAGGTAGTGTTTGATGTTACCTTACACAGGTATTAGCAATACTGATCATAATAAGGCTAATGGCAATTCGGATTCCCAAGACACGGAGGCGCAGACATAAAGGTGCAAACAGCAACGTTCTGTTTTATGTAGCTCTTATGTTAAGTAGGCTACTGCTAGGTTTGACTTTTAGCTTCTGTTGGAATATTAGCCAAGCGAGAAAAGAGAAATTGCATCACCCGATTTGCGTTTGGGGTTCCACGTACAAGTTTCCTTTGAGGACCACTGACAGGTGGTGGAGGTGCAGGGCTGCATAATTCACTGCAGACATTGGCGTTGGGGTGGGCCGTAGCCGCGATCGGCTGGCAATGGCGCATACTGATAAACAATACTCATATTGAGGATTAGTGACTGAGTGCTGAAAGAGGTTTTGATTTTCGGCTGTTTTTTAGAGCATATTTTTCCCTTCAGTATTTTTTTTTCTTATATCCGACGATATCACTCTCCGTTTTATTGACACGAGGGCTTTCTGAAACAGCTGGCTAATCCTAGACTACAATTAGCCCACTACAGAGGGTCCTCTCTCTGAGTGGTGCTCTTGACCTCATTCCTCCTATTACGGTAAGTACCCATCATGACTGCTTTTCTCTTTAAAAGACCTCAGCCGCCAGTACATTAACGATGTCACCGATACAAATGACGTCGTTGATCCTTTACAAATGTCACTGAGCTGGAGACAAGATCCTCAATAAGCCCACCACCAACATAGTTGAAATGGGTATCGAGAAACTTTTGATGGTCAATGCTGACCAGCAGTATTACGAGGATTGATCAAATCACTGGTCATCACTGATGTAGTGTGGAAATTCAGCAAAGGTAAAAAATTCATATTGTATTTATCGTGTTTAAAATGACATAACATTCAAAATATGCTTTAGGGTATGGGTTTGAAACTTACCTTATTATCTAAGTTGGGTCAAATGATGGTCACATGCCAAATTTTGTCTAGATCGATCAAGAGGTTACCACATAATTTACCAAGGGAAGGGGGATGGGAAAAGGGGAAGGGGATGTGGGTACAGGTTTGAAACCTACCCTATTATCTAAGTTGGGTCAAACGATGGCCATGTGCCAAATTTAGTCTAGATCGGTCAAGCGGTTCGGACTTCTATAGCGTACAAAGTTACAAACATACAAACATTCAAACATTATATATATATATATATATATATATATATATATATATATATATATATATATATATATATATATATATATATATATGATAATCCACAATTACACGTGGTTGAAAACTGTATTTTGAAGCAATGAAGGTAAAAAATCTGAAAAAGAAGCTTCCCATCATTCGCACGACGGTCCTCTTTAGCCAACTAAAGAGGATCGTCGTGTAAACAGTCGAAGCCTCCTGTTTCTTGCGTTTTTACCTGTAGGCTGTTGCTTCAAGACAGTTTTTGCCTGAATCCATAATTATGGTTTTCACTAGTTCTTCGGTCGTGCATGTGATTTCATAGATGTGAAAAGACAAAGATGAACTGGCTAATACATTTGGAAGATGGGCTTGATTGCAAGAGAAATGATATGATTTAAATGGAAATATGTCGACCCCAAATGACGAAAATGGGAGAGCAAGTTAGGGAATATCTCTTGTTTAGTTCTTCGTATTTTTATATCTTTAATCAGTGTAAATGTGTAACCGGGCTCATTTCAAGATCTTCAATCCTGAAGAACTATATTGTCTAATCGTACCTAATCAATTGGTAAATGACGTACTTGGTTCCTTTTCTTTTTCTCTTTTTCTTTAGGCCTTAGACGGGTTGTGTTTACCATTTAGAAGCCATTGTAGTTCACATTTTTGGTTCTGTTCGTTTGTTTGTTCATTAATAGAATTACTTTAGTTATCCACAGACTTATGAAAATCTTACAACAGGTGGGTCATGTGAATGACAGCAAGACAGCCTATTTGGTCGGGACAGGAATGTACCTTTTAGAGAGGGTGGACTTTTAATTCCATCTCAGCCATTTCTCACCCTTAACAAAGGTTTGCGGCTCCCGGCGATCAGTGTTGTTTTGCTATCACACGTTTTAAATACCATATATGTTAAACTCATTGTGAAGATTTTATAACATAGATAGCCACTCCTTTACAAACATTTATGAAAAAAACTAAAAGTTAAATAAAAACACTATTCGGTTCAACCGCAGAGTTGAAAGCAAGCAAATGAAAGGCCTTCTCTTCCGAAAGAGACTAGGAAAGGCTCCACAAAACCTTGTTTGGAGACCTCGCCATTTTCCTAGAATCATTTAGACACAACCACTGCTTCCTTTACCTTTTTCCTTGCCAGATTTTTTTTCTCTCCTTCTTGTTTTCTTCCAGTTGACCTCCACTGTTTTTAAATTGGTTTATTTCTTTAAAGAACTCAGATTAACCGGTATTTTTCTAGAAAAAATTACTGATCCTCGGAAAAAATTACTGCAAGAGGAAAGCATAATATTGGACAACACAGATGATGTTGATGATAGTAGTGACCATGATTTGCTCAAGTAGCGGTAGATGCCTTAAAATTAATTGCCTTTGACCAAATACTAAACGTAATCTTCTTTACACCCTTAAATGATTAATATAACCGAACCATAAACGTAAAATTGTATCAAACTTCATGCACACGTACATTAATATCAAATTTCATACTTTGGGTTTCAGATTATATGTTCATTTATAACTTATCCTAGTCATACTGTTTTACAAACGATGTCAAAGTTATGTAAGGACGTTTTAAACTAAATCTCACTTATGATGAATTCATGTCTCAGTAGTGTGTAAACGAAATTTCTCTCTCTCTCTCTCTCTCTCTCTCTCTCTCTCTCTCTCTCTCTCTCTCTCTCTCTCTCTCTCTCTCTCTCTCTCTCTCTCTCTATATATATATATATATATATATATATATATATATATATATATATATATATAGTCACGAACATTATACCACAAATATCACTTAATATTCAGCTTACCATACCTTGTGAATAACTGACACACAGGATGATTTATAATTGATAAATTCTTCGTCCCCAGCGTGATTCGAACCGATCCGTCGCCAGGTTCACAAACAACGACAGACAGAGTTTTTCGCTTAAGAGATGAGAACGTTTAGAAAAAAAGTAACGGGTAATTTTGTATTTCGTCGTTTTATATGATGTCCCAGGAGCAACATCACCAAAGAAAAGCCGACAAAATAAATAAATAAATAAGTAAATATAAAATAAATAAATAAATAATATATATATATATATATATATATATATATATATATATATATATATATATATATATATATATATATATATAAATATGTGTGTGTGTGTGTGGGCTGGTTTTTGTGGGCGCGCTTCAGTCATCAGTGTGTATTACGTAATGTATGCAAGAACCCAAAGTTAATGCTTATCAGTGTTATTACAACCCCACATCTATTTTGCACTTTTAGAGTATAATATGCTTTTACCTTTGTAAGATATTTTCAGATTTGTTGTCGATCAAAAATGCTTACAGTCATTTTTTTCCATTTCAAACCAAACTGCCTTATTCATATGGATCAGGTCAGGTTGTGTTGGCGATTGTACATTTATTGTAAATCAGTGTTGCTAGAGTCTTTGCAATAACTTCATCCAGTATCTAGACTGTTACGATCATTAAATACTTGTATTTTATGTGGTGGCTCCTGCATGTGACAATTGCTCTGCTTTTGGAGATACGCTCAATTTTTGTGTAATGGTTTTAAAACTTGTCTTCTCTATCATTGTTCTGAACGTATGGTTTAATTAAATTTAGTTTAATTACATTTATTTTTATCTAATTGGCGAAAGTATTATACTTCCTTAAAGGAATATTTTTATTAATGGTACCAAGCGATTTTTCTTTTTATACTGTGGACGGCTTATAGTTTTCTGACTTTTGCATAATTTTCTTTACAATATTTTCATTTTTTTTTAGTCCTCCACATTTATTATACTTTAGCGTTGTCTTAGATCCCTAAACCAAGTGATGTAATATCTACAGTTAAAAATTTATCTACAATAGTTAACCATGGTTAAAAGTTGTCGTTTTCTTTAAACATTCGTAAAGAGAAAACAGATGTATGTGAGATACTTCCTCTTCAGCTCCATAGTTGAAATACGTTTGTAATATAAACAATAATTTTTGTTGAACTGACACGTCCAGATTCGAACCTAGAAAACTTTCTCTTTCAATGGAGATGTCAACAGTTCTCGCGAATAAAGGAAATTTTTCATTAAGGATATCAGAAATATTTCTCTTTAAAAACCTGCCAAATGTCAAAATGAATGTTCTGGCATGCCAAAATCTTTTGTGGTAATTTATATTGTAAGCGATCTGCCATCTGTCCAGCCTAGTGATATGTGTGATCTAAGGAAAAATAAAATGTTTCCAGCAATGCTGAACCCTTGCATCTGATAACGAATTTTTCAACTAAATAGCCACTGTTATTATCAAGATTATCTATTCACGTTACAATATTCCGTCACGAGAAAGCAAAATTGTAGGCTATAATGCAATCGTTTTTACAGATAGCCTATATATAACAATCTATTGTTTATTTTCAATCTGATTTTATTTAGCCCAGTTCTAACAAGTTTCCTGCATTCACTCTCTCTCTCTCAGCAGGTCCTAACTTATTCTGGCTGAAGGGGACCAAACAATGAAGTACTTCGGTCGAAGTTAAAACCGTCTCTGTTAGTCGTAAATGAATTACACGATATTTGGGAAGGACTTTGAAGAGGTGATGTTTGTTTTTCACTCCCTTTGCGGGTTTTGTTCAGTTAATAGTTTCAGGTTTAACAGAACCTTTCACCATGAATGAAGGATCAAAAATTAGGTTTTGATATGATTTGTTGAAACGCCAATGATTATAAGGTTACAGACATGGCACTGAGAGTTAAGAAACAAACATCAGATCTCAAGAAGCGCAACTAGATAGGTTTTGAGCCTACTGTACTTCATTTATTATTTATTGAAACGCCAATCAGAATATTTACGAAGGTAATTGTACAGAAAAGGTCCGCGCGAAGATATCGATGTCGAATATATTTTGCTTAATGGGATTGCAGTGGAAGGAAATACCGTAGAAATGAAATAGTTTCGTATGGTTTAATAGTTACATAAAAAAGGCAAAAAAATACTTGATTAAAGTAGTTGACACTTGGCACCCCGCTGGGTTATGAGAATATTTACCTTTTTTTTTTTTGCCATCTAGAATGTGGTTCCAGCATATATGCCGTCCTGTGCTTTAGTTTATGTTTTTCATCAGTTGACGAATAATTCTTCGCCATGGATGAAAACCAGAGAAATATTTCTTTTTCCAGTCTAAAAGATGACGGGTATTTCTTTTTCAAGTTAGTTGTGTTTTAGCCAAGGTTAGTATGGAACTGTACAAATGAATTGTGATAACCCGTATAATCCTATCCCGGAACTGTGAGTTTGTGAAAACTGTTTCGTGTGTTTAATCGAATGGAAAATTAGACCATCTTGTTTTATTTGGTGAAATGACACCACACTTCAAGAGGTTAAATGACCCACTTCTAACCAGAAGGTAGGTGACCATGAACATGAAATAGACAACGGAATTCCAGATAATTTGGATGCGTTTGTCTTTTGCAATTAGCTATTACTTCAGAAGTCGATGATTTTAAAAGTGCAGTTAGGTTTTTTATGGTCTTTGTATAAGTTGTTGAATATAACTTTAATTTTCAAAGGAAATGGTTTGTTTACTTATTACAGCCCTGAGTCTAGATTAGGTGTGGTGAGGGCATGGGGGGAGGGGACCTACACCCCCATATCCCTGTCAGGTAAGGACCTAACGAGCTGTGGCTTAGGAAGTCCAAGTGTTGCCTCATAAGCTTTGTTTTGGTGTATTTCAACATCTAAATTTGTTTTAGATATATATCGAAATCTTTCAGGAATATGAATGCACGGGGGTTATATGCATCAGGTATTAAGAATATTTCATTTATTTACGACCTAGTTATTTAGGTGAATATTTAATAACATGAAGTTCAAACGGTCAGTATAATTAAAATCTTTTACGTGATTGCAATGGTTTTCTTTTGCAGTGGCCAGCCGCTGTAAATTAATGTAGTATATTCTTCTTCTTCAAAACAGGCCTTACTGGATAATTAAATATCATACTGTGCAATTTTTTAAAGTTTTAGATAGCTGTATAACTCATATTGGAAGTTTTTTGTTTTTGTCTAGTTTCGCCGAATTGGCTGCAAAACTAGGTAAAGGGAACTAATTCTACATATAAATCACCAGTGGTCTCAATACCTGAACTTCTTAAATAAGGTTTTATGAAAATTCGATGGTTCCGAAATCAGTCTCTCAATAATTAATGGAAGAGAATTAATGTCGACATCTTACATACTTTGGCCATAAATGGTCGTATCTTACTGGTATATGGGTAAGAAAATATTATAAGACTCGATACAAGAACTGTCGGAATTCAGACAGCAAACTAGACATCACCAAAAACCTAGAACATAGACGTAAAATAACATATATTGTGGAGGTTTTCACTATCAAGTGTTAAGACAAACTTCTCGCATTTATGCATCCGACTGTCCTTGTCTCTGAGTAGTAGGGTGCAGGATGTCGCACGGCGAGGGAAACAGATATCTGAAGAGAGAGAGAGAGAGAGAGAGAGAGAGAGAGAGAGAGAGAGAGAGAGAGAGAGAGCATCCCTTGGGCGGGGAGAAGATAGTCTTCAGCCAAATTAGAGTTTGACGAGACCAGGTGTCTCTCAAGAGACCTGTTTAGGTGTTAGCACTCCTTTGAAAAAAGAAAAAGCCATTTGATGTCATTCGTTTTGCTGAGATGTCCTGGTCTTTCTTCTTTCTTACCTTTCCCTCTATTCTTCTTCTCCTTGAAGAAACTGGAGATACAATCGGGTGTCTCCGACGAGACATCAACGCATTCAAGGCAAAGGAAAGTTTCGAGCAGGGTGGCAGAATTATGAAAGGTAAGCCAAAGACACTTTTCAAAGTTTACGTAGAAAACATCACTGAAATTCAGTTTATTTTTCACCAGATTTCTTTGGTTGATTTACTTCATTTCTGCGTCGATTACACGACACTATTCATGTATAAAAGAGAAGATTGCACACAAACGAATAATCATAACACTTGTCAACATTCTTTTGAATTGTGGTATGCGAGTATAGTGAATTTTGCCTTAGAACAGTGTCCATATGTAATCGATTATTCACACATAATCACACAGGCAGCCAGCTGTAGGGGTGATTCTGTTCTTAGCCATTTTGCTATGGGCTCACAAGCTCGTTTACCTCAGATAATATCGTTAATTGGATACATAAGAATCTTTAGTAATGGTCAGATACCCAGTATTTCTTCAAAATGTTTCTTGTATATACATCGATATGCTTAGAAACTGGATCGTTACAAATTCTCATGTTTCTGTTGCTTCATTAGTACATTCACATGTCACTATACTATCTCAGTATAATTTATTTATATTACACTTACCTGTCTAAGTTTTTCTGCGGAAAATTTGATTTATCTGCTTATTCATCTCATATAGCAAAATGACCTTATGGATTTGCATGTGTAAAAGAAAACGTATATTGTGGGGAAAATTTCATAAAATATATATATATATATATATATATATATATATATATATATATATATATATATATATATATATATATATATATATATATATATATTTATATATGTGTGTGTGTATGTGTGTGTGTGTGTGTGTATTATGTACTTATTTATATAATATATATATAAACAAGGAACTGTTAATACGCGTGTAATAAGTCCTTTCTTGAGAGAGGTAAAGCGAATTATCGTTGAAGAGCGAGTGACACTTCACCGTTATCAATTTCAACGTCATAGCATATAAGAACCACGGATAGGTCTGGAAAGCGAAGCTAGCGAAACAGGTATATTATATAACTGACGAATAACGGCTGAGATCTCACGTAAGGATTAAAATTGTATGGCTATTTTCCCTCCCAGCTATGTAAATGTCCATATATTGCCATTTTGCACGCATATTAGTCAGTTGCTAAGCAACATACTACATTTTTTCCCAGTGTGAGGGATCGAAGTCGACAGACAAAGAACCATTTTACACCTAACTAACGATTCGCTTTTATGCGAAAGTTTTGCTATGCTTTCTTTGTTGTATTGTTTTCTGATGAATGACTTTCTACAAAGGAAGATTTTTTCGTTTAATTCATGTGTCCTTTATCAACTGTGTAGTAGAAATAGCAAAACAAATATGGCTATCTACTTCTTTTGTATACAAGGAAAACATAGCAATAATGTTCCAGTGAAAGCATCCAAGATGCTACAGCCTTAGATCACATGTATAAAGTCTGTTTTTGTAACAATGCAAATCCTCTGTGTAAAACAGTATCGTGAGCTTTCGACATTATTGAAGACAGCCACTACTAAATCTGATATTCATGTTCCTTTCGGTACTGTCACGAACGAACCCCCCAACTACGATGAAAAGTTTTCCAACATTTTAGTCACTAAGAATTACTGCACACGCCTTTGCGTTCCAGCTACGGTTTTCATTTATAATAAATATAACTTTGGCTTTCACCAGAAGGGATCATATCGGTTCCCCTTCTTCCCTTTCTTCTTCACGCTTCTTTTCGTTTAGAGGGTTACATCTTCATTCTTTGAAAATTTAATAGCTACATTGCCAGTTTGAAACCGATAAGATTCATACTGTTATCGAATATATTTTCATTTACATTGTATCACGTTAAAGCCAGCAGGGTAAAATGAACACGCAGGTTAACGAAGCAAACCACGACGTTGAAACGTGCTGGGAAACACATTAACTATTACATAACAGGCCTTTCAGTGAACAGTAACATCTGTAATAGCGCCCGGCTGGCCGTGAACACTCCCTCAGGTTTACCAATATCCAGAGAATACCTATATTGAGGTTTATAAGGCTTACTTTTTCGTCTAAGCTTAAAACTTGTTCTTGTTTTGCTACTGCGTCTGCTTCTCTTTGCAACAGTGTTTTAAGTCCTTGATCACACTTGCTGATCAGAAAACGACGGGTCTCAGCAATACAGGCACTACGATCAAGGCCGTCACAAAGTAACTTTTACAATATTGGAATTTTAAGATTACCACTCACCCAGTTGCATCACGAACTTCAAAAGGTAAAGTACATTTTTCGCAAGACGATTTTTCACTTGCACTGGGCTCTGTCTTTAACCGAAGCACTTTGAATGCCTCTTATCTATCTTTCAAAAGCACGTGAATACCTAAAATGCGTTAGGAGTCAAGGCCATCATATACCCCTAATTGAAAATCAGGTTGACAACAGTCGGTGATCGGAAAGTCGTAAACATTCTATGCTAAATCTGCTTACTTCATCGTCACCCACATCCTTCTTTATGTAGGGTAGATGATGAAGAGTTGTTGCAGTAAGGAATTATTTTCAGTACCTGGAATCTAAAGCAGATAGGACAGATAACGATGAGTTTGTTAACCCGTTTTTCGTTCACTTTAAAACTGATGTGTTTATATATTTATTTATTCCATATTTTGTATGACTTGAAATTTATCGTGATGATACTGCTGGCTATATTTTCTTTTTTCTTCTTTTACTTAAAAAGAAAATCCTTCCAGTAGCAGGCCTTTATAAATTAAACTATCAATAAAATGTTTTGTTCCCCTGTCAAAAACAACGATATAGTTTTCTGTTTTATCTCTCGTTACATGATGATTCACATCATAGTTAACAACTCGCAGCTAAATGAAAAGAGCGCCATCTTTACCCTTAATTAAGCGACATTACAGTTCCCCGGAGGCACAGGCTCTGATCTTCTTCCCCGAGCTGCGATACTGGTTATTCTCATGTTAGACAATAATGAATTTAAATGTAAAAATAATCATGGAACTCCACCATGATAATCTGTCTTAGAACAACAGCATTTAAAAACTATAAGCGTTTAGGAATTTTGGTATTCCCTGAGAACAGCAATTTTTTAATATATACCGTGAGTATATAATAATAATGATAATAATTGACTTTACAATATACAGTATTCATCTATTCTTGGGAATTTATCAGTTAAGACGGTTCCAAATTTGTTCACTACATCAAATGGAATTGCAAAAAGAAAATGGGCAAGTGATGTTTCACTGCAGTTTCTCACAAGAAAACTTCATTTGGAAACAAATTGCATTACAGGTAATGATACAATGCCGTTCATTTTGAAATGAAACTTTTCCAATTTAACTTTACCGAAGGAATATGCTGTGAGCAAGCAGTCTTATTTTATAGAATCCGTTTCTCTTATCTGAATTTTCTGTGATGTGAGTTGGTAAGGATGCCTCTGATTTTGAGTAGAGGTTTTTATAACTGGTAAATGGTAGACGTGATAAATCTTTGTTATTTTTTCTGAAAACGATTCAGTTTAGAAAGATTATTTCACTTCAAGATAATATTACGAAAATCTAAATTCTCGAGTGCCGTGTTGATGGATAGAGGGTCTTCCTAAACAAACACCCCCACCCCATGGAAAACATGGTAAGTGAGAAGTGGAAAGACCAAGGAGATGAATTAATGACACTGCATGTATTCACACTTGTAATTTTACGTAAAATGTAAGGACACTATTATTGACTTCCTTCAAAACCATATACAATGAAGGCAGAGAGTTTTCCGTCTATAACGAGGAATCACATGACTTTCATGAATGAAACTCAAATATGTACAGCTTTTTCATATAGATTGAGCTTATAACAAATGAAGCCTCCTTAAATACTATGTAAACAAATTACACAAAGGCTATTGGACTTATAGTTCCACGCTTATAGGAGCAAGGAGTAAACTCTCTCTCTCTCTCTCTCTCTCTCTCTCTCTCTCTCTCTCAACTTCAGCTGCAACACACAAGTTAATTAACGACCAGGTCCATAAATCTTACTACTGTGGTCAGAAGGGACACAGTGGGTTTATCAGGAAGGTGGCTTAATATGCCACTTCAATCGGTGATTGAAGTGGAACTTGAGTGCCTAGGAAACAGACAGACAGACAGACAAAGCCAAAAACACTAAATCTTCGTTTTATTTATAAAACAAATGAATGCCTTAATAAAAAGAGACCACTCATGAAAAACTACCAGCGTTGGCTTCATTCAAGACTGAGTGCTGACCAGTAATAAATAACACACAATTTTGGCACATCTGATTATTATTATTATTATTATTATTATTATTATTATTATTATTATTATTATTATTATTATTATTATTATTATTATTATTCAAATACATTAGCTGCTGCAGAAAATAGAGAATTTGCAGATCAATTTGTAGGGTTGCTCTAACTTTCTATAAAGCAGGTGAAACTTCCCTGGAAATAGAATTATGCTGTAAATTAGTACTTTCTATGTACTATTTTGCAGACCTGGAACCCTGGATGAGTGCTTGACGAACCGCACTTAGTGCTGAATCCGGCGATACCTGAAAATATTTGGTATTGTTTTCATGGGGAAGGAGTGAGAATGATAATGATTGTACTGCATTTATGAAGTTGATCTGCCTCTTCATCTCCTGGAATTCTTTTATGAGAAGAAGTCCAGTTCAGCACGATCTGCCTTCCATTGCTCTGATGAGCGAAGGCTGCAACTTTTATGCTGGTTATTAGTAGTACATTTGCAGCGTGTGCTTGGCTTTTTAATACAAGGATGGCACCTTTCGAGTCATTGAGTATTGTGGTGTTACTTTCGCTGTTTAAAGAGTCTTCTAGTGCCTTTAGAGTGGCAGAACTCTGTTTGTAAGGTAGAGGCAGCGTTTGAGAGTCCCCAACCCCCTTTCAGGGAAGAGGAAACGACTGCTTACAGTTGCTGCAGGTAAGCTGCGGTTTACTGAGCCATTTGTATATATATTCAGGACTGTTGAGCTGACGATGCGCACTTGCGCCGCTCGTCTGAGTTGCACAGGTGTGCAAAGTGCTTTACTTGCAGAGAGAGTGGTGAAGTGAAAGTTGAAGGAACTGAGACCCCAGGGGGGAGATTCAGTAAGATATCACAGGGTGATTCTTTCTTTCTTGCAGCACCAGCTTCTTGCATATTTACTTTTCTCAGGCCGGCGAGAGGGTTCACTATATATTGGTTGGGAGGACCAAGTTCCTCATGAAAATTGACGACCTTTATTAATTTGTTTCTCGGAGGCAGTCTCTGCTACCTTTCAAGGTTTTGGTTATTGCAGTGAGTCTTCCAGTCGATCAGTGTGTGCAGAGAAGGAGGAGGTGTTTTGCTCTCAGCAGACAGAATCTGGTTCACATTGGGGCATGAGGTTCTCTAACATTTTTGAATCACTTCAAGTGAGAAGCCGGGTACCGTCAATTTTGTGAGTGAGGTGTTGAATATTCCAAGAGTGCGGATCGTATGAATTTAGAATAACTGTAGATGATTAATATTTGGAGGTGAAGTTATTCCTTTCATAGCACTTAAGGGCATTTTCTTTATCTTTCATGAGCTTTACTTTGCCATGGAAACGATATTTTTACTGAGCCTTGTCCAACTGTTTCTATCTTAAATGAATAACTGTAATGGTTGATATTTGGAATATATCATATCTGTTAAAGAATCCATCTTTATCTGAACAGCAAACATTATATTTTGTTATTCATTTGTATTGTGTACGCAACTCTTTTGCCGTTTCATATAGGAACAAAAAAGATTAACGAATTATTTTTATATCAAAACAGAAGAACTTTGTCCCCATTTTCTGGATTGTTGTTGCATAAGAGTGTGTTATTACATGGTTTAATATATGTCACCAGGCAGGGCGCTTCTAAATCAAGACCATTGGTAAATGACCTGCTGGAGTGTTACACAAAGGAAAATATGTACTGGATAAATGGTAGCACTATATGCTTTCACAATATATATTTGTGAATATTAATGCCATCTGGACAGGTCAATTAAAGCACTTTGGTACCTATCAACATTGAAGGTATGAATGCGCAGAAATTTGCTATTACTTGTTATAGGAAATGGATAACTATCTATATGGAGATGAAGTCTGAGGTCTTCAACTGACAAAAAAAAAACTTTCTCATTTTTGAACTTCTAGTTTTTCACCTATATATATATATATATAATATATATATATATATATATATATATATATATATATATATATATATATATATATATATATATATATATATATGTGTGTGTGTGTGTGTGTGTGTGTGTGTGTATGTTACACAATTGAGAGTAGATCTCATTGCATACCTTTTGCTAAAAATTCGAGAAGTCCCATCTATTGGTAGCTTGATAATGACCGCATCGAAAGGCTACTGGCACTCATTTTCTCTCTGTCTCTCAGGTCTACAGCTAAACAAGCGATACCCAAAATAATTTGACAAAAACTTAACATAACTGGATTGTAAAAAACAAGAGATGAAATAAAATGGAATACTAATGTTCACCATATGATCAAACATATTACAGTCCACCATATTCAACTAAATATTCTTACTAAATACTTTTCCCACAATAGGTCAAAATAAGTCAAAGTCCAGTATATTCCCTGTGAGTACATTTTAACCTCTTTCTCAGCAAAACATCTGAAGAAGTCAAATAAAACCCTTATTAAACAAATGCATAAAAATAAT
>NC_089765.1:443853-447875 GCF_040412425.1 Macrobrachium rosenbergii
ATATATATACTGTATATACACACATTCAGTTATTGCCACAAATATAATTTGATGCGAATTCACTATGGCATAGGAATAACTTACATTGAATTATAACTGATAAATGCTTCTGCAGAGAGTTAGCTGGTCAGAGTCATTTATCTACTATTGTTAGCCACCAATTCCTCTCTTTAGAGAAAATCACACCTAAACAAATAATATTTATGAGCACTGCCCTTTTGGTTGGAACTTTAGTGAAATCTTTAAGGACTCCGAAAACTGGAGCATGAGCCTATGCAATGACTGATCAATCCACTGCCTGAATTCATTTTTCTAAACGCCATCATTTCTGTTTTCTTCATGTTTACGTATCGCATTTTTCCTTCTCAGTAATGTGTGGTGCCCGGATGGGACTCCTTTTGACACTTTGCCCAGGTTCCTAAAATGCTCAAAGACTGACACTGGGCGGTTGGGTGCTATGTTGTCTGAAGAGAGGGGAAAGATATTCGTTTGTATAACTGTTTCCTTCAATACCTCCTTTTTTACGTTTAGAAAAGGAATTCTTCATGTGTTGCTTCGGACATAACGAATTTCATTTTTGAACAAGCCCCCAATTTGATGAGGGATGTTTGTTAACACGTTTTCCCTTTATGCTTGTCGATGCTGTATCTTTTTTTAATATTATTTTTTTTTTAAACAAAGGATGAAACCGTTCTCAAGAGGAAGGACCTCTGAAAAACGGATATTAAAGGGAGGCCATTCAAGTACTTTTTTCTGATTTGTGATATTGTTTGATGAACCGGAAACGCAATCCTTTGAGGCAAATTTATCCCTTTTGTTTCTTTGAGTATCAGCTGCTAACATCAACTGGGAATATTTCAACCGCTGTTGAGATATTTGTCAAAGTGACGCCATAAAACTACTTGTCTGATTCATTGCTGTTTCGGGTGTTGCTAAATGTGAAGGATTGCTTTGTGCCCATTGAAAAACTGATTCTCTCTCTCACTTTCTCTCTATCTCTTCTATGTAAAAGCTCATTATGATGCAAAGCATAATTTTGTAAGGCATTAGTTCATAACAACAGTTCACGAGAGAGAGAGAGAGAGAGAGAGAGAGAGAGAGAGAGAGAGAGAGAGAGAGAGAGAGAGAGAGAGAGAGCATAAATTTTTATACTTACGTAATTTGGCACATGAATTTTCATGAAATGTAAATATAAGAAAATACAGGTATATGTCCATGAAAAATTTAAACAATTATTATATATTTGTGCAAATTTGATTTACATCGTAAAATGTCTAATACAGCCATTAAAATAACGTAACACCTTTTGCAAATGTTGGGTTTTTCTGTTCCTTTGTTACCTCTCTCAGCCAATCAGGGTCATTTTCACCTCAGTTTGAAGGAAGTTATTTGGACTCTCATGATTGGCTGGAAGCTATTCAGGTTTTCAGTCGGACAGCCGAGTGGACTGAAGTCGGTCACGAGTGTTTGTATACTTGTCCTCAAAATGTTGTGACTGCGAGTATTTGAGATATTTGGTGTTATGGAGTAGACTTTTGTGGTCACCAGTAAGTTTTTACGGGAAACATCGATGAGTCATTGTTATTGCTTTTCTGAGGACTGTGGTATGGAAATTTTTCCGTCGATGAGGTGTGTTAATACAGTGCCGTGAAGCAAATCATTTAAGGACGTCTCACTCTACTTCCTGGTTCATGCATGAGGAAACTGGAATAGGAGAATCAGTTACCAAGATCCTATAAGGTAAGAGGTGATCCCTGATAGGCTCCATAGAATAGTAGGCATTCGATAAGTTACTATTCTCTGGTGCTTCTGAATCAGAGGAAGGGCGTAGAGCATCGATCATTTTGCAAAAAACCCTTAACTTGTTTGTTGGAATGCTTTTAGATGTCATTTTATATTTTGTTTCTTGATACACAGACTGCTCAAGGTTTTTGCCGAAAGCTCTGAATACTCAGTGCATGCTGTTCAGCTACCTCGTAAAGGTTACCTTGTTGCTGTTGTTATGGGCTCTTCCTCATACGAGAAGCCTGCAAGTGTCTTTTAACCTGTGAGTGAGAAAAGTGGTCAATAATAATGGTACAGACATACAGGCAGGGTAGGATGCCGAACCCTGTTAAACCTCTTGGTGCCTGTTAGTTAAGGTCTTGGTGTGAAAACTGCGAGTCATAGTGTGGTTGCAGACATGTCAGGAGAATAACGATTGCTTCTATCTGGTAAGAGGTGTTGAGCACATTTAACCATGCTCTGGGTTGTAGCCCAAAATGAATAAGGATACTTAGCCAAAAGCAACTATGAAAACAAGGCTTGTATATTTCATTTGCCAAAATCTTAGTGTTTGGATGATGTTGACGTTTTATCGAGATTCAGTTTTTGCAGCTTTCAGGTTAACTGAAATCGGTGATGTAATTGTTTGAGAAATGGTATTTACTAAGACTGCATCCAGGATTTTTGCACTGGAACTGGTATTCACTAAGACTGCATCCAGGATTTTTGCACTGGAAATGGTATCCACTAAGACTGCATTCAGGATTTTTGCACTGAACTGGCATTCAGCAAGACTGCATCCAGGATTTTTGCACTGGAACTGGTATTCATTAAGACTGCATCCAGGATTTTTGCACTGAAATGGTATCCACTAAGACTGCATCCAGGATTTTTGCACTGGAACTGGCATTCAGCAAGACTGCATCCAGGATTTTTGCACTGGAACTGGTATTCATTAAGACTGCATCCAGGATTTTTGCACTGGAAATGGTATCCACTAAGACTGCATCCAGGATTTTTGCACTGGAACTGGCATTCAGCAAGACTGCATCCAGGATTTTTGCACTGGAACTGGTATTCATTAAGACTGCATCCAGGAATTTTGCACGAACTGGTATTCACCAAGACTTCATCCAGGATTTTTGCACTGGAACTGGTATTCACTAAGACTCCATCCAGGATTTTTGCACTGGAACTGGTATTCACTAAGACTGCATCCAGGATTTTTGCACTGGAACTGGTATTCACTAAGAGGTGCATCCAGGATTTTTGCACTGGAAATGGTATCCACTAAGACTGCATCCAGGATTTTTGCACTGGAACTGGCATTCAGCAAGACTGCATCCAGGATTTTTGCACTGGAACTGGCATTCAGCAAGACTGCATCCAGGATTTTTGCACTGGAACTGGTATTCATTAAGACTGCATCCAGGATTTTTGTACTGGAAATGGTATCCACTAAGACTGCATCCAGGATTTTTGCACTGGAACTGGCATTCAGCAAGACTGCATCCAGGATTTTTGCACTGGAACTGGTATTCACTAAGACTGCATCCAGGAATTTGGCACAAACTGGTATTCACCAAGACTCCATCCAGGATTTTTGCACTGGAACTGGTATTCACTAAGACTCCATCCAGGATTTTTGCACTGGAACTGGTATTCACTAAGACTGCATCCAGGATTTTTGCACTGGAACTGGTATTCACTAAGACTGCATCCAGGATTTTTGCACTGGGAACCCAAAGGCTCCATCAAGAAGGAGCGAAGTGAACCCGCTCAGCAAATGAGGAGTTTGTTTAGAATGTTAAAGGATAAGTTTAGTTACCATTTATTTTTCATGGTTTCAAGGAGTAAAAATTCTGTAAATTAGTACCAATCTGGATTCCGTTTGGAATATTAGAAGGATAAGTTCAGTTACCATTCTGAATAATTTCTCGAAATGTGTAATGTGCACTTTGCAAAAGTATTCATTAACTTCAAAAATAATTAAAATTTTCAATGAGACAAAATGTAATATAATTTTTTGAACTTCCGATAATTATGGCGGAAGACATGGTTCAGGAAGATGAAATATTCGAAACCGACCGACCGACCCACCCACTCGTGCTTATTGTATAACATGCACCAACTAAACTTAATAGCAATTCCTGACTAAAGGCCATTCTCCCTGAGATTAATCATCCGCTTAGGTTCCTACCTGCATAGTAACCACTCCAATTGAATATTATAATTTAACCTATGTTGCTTTCACTGTA